>NC_056743.1:364216300-364386734 GCF_019279795.1 Protopterus annectens | reverse complement strand
ATTGGTATCACAAAAGATGAAACGTTGGGATGAATTGACATACAACAAGTTAGATTCTCTGAAACTTATTCAAGATAAAGATGTTAATAAAAAAATTAGTAAAAGAAATAAATTCTTTGAATAATAAATATCTGAGGAAATACTGAACCATAAAACTATGATTATTTTAGAAAAATTAAAGTTTTAAAATTCTCCACTAATCCTAGATTCTAAATGTATTAGCTAATACTACTAAAAGAATAAATAAATTCAATCATATAAATTAAATATTTTCCCCTAAAGAAAAACCGGGATTCATGAACCATGCGAAGGCGCCCGCATAGCGTTAGCGTTATAAAGCCAAATATGGCCACCGAGCGATTCAGGTATGAACCAATCCCACGTGCACTACCGGCGTGCCGGTCTCGCCGCCCGGCGTGGGTATGCTAAACACACTGTGTGCGGTGTTGCACCATGCAAATGAAGGCAAATAGCGATCCACGAGAATGGCGCAGGCGTAAGCGTAAGGGCGCGACAATGTAAACCAAAAAAGCGGTTTACATTTACCCAAACATGACCAAGGGGTAGCGGAAGGCTGTCAGCGTCAGGTATCATACAGGTGCAATATGCCAATGGCGAAAGGCACCGAGAATGTCAAAGAAAACATGCACAAAATGTAAATAATGACATAAATGGTATGTATGCAGAAACCACAGCAGAACCCGGACATGTGCACAGAAGGTGCAAAACAATGAAATAATATGACAATGTCCTAAAAGAGCAGTATAATACACATCAGCTGCACAGCCACCACACACCATAGTATGTATGGAAAGCCTCAACCCCAGCGCAAGGGTTGTCAGCAGTGGCGGCAGTGTTACGCCGTAACCATGTATTAGCAGTCAATGCCATGCAAATGAGGCAGATAATAGTGAATCGCAAAACCGCCGCCGGTGTAAGGATGGAGCAAGCGGTAGCGGTATTACACCGAAAGTGGCCTACCACGGAATACATGTCAATCGCAGAGGGTGTGCCACTGTAGGAGGAAGCACATTGGAGCCAGCAAACATGGGCTGTACAATGCACATCACAGCAGCAGGACCGGCGTGTGAGGAAATAGATGTGCTGAGGTACATAATGCGCACACAGATGCATGTGCACGAGGATGACTCGTTCCCCAACCCAGTCATGGGGCGGCCTCCCGTCAACAACCACAGATATAGGAAGGTAATGCGAAGAATATGAGGAAATGCGGAAGCAGTGTAATTGGAGCCGTAATGAGCAATCAACACCAATCAATACAGGAAGGGCAAATGGCGGCAGCTGACAACTCTGCATGCAGACTCCCGCAAAAGCGGGAAAGGGGAGGCATAGGAATGCAAAAGATAGTAGGGGATGTAGCAGAAATGCAAGAGCAAGAACGAAATAGTACAGCCAAGTACAGAGGTAGCATAATGGCGGCGGCAGACAAAATGCATCATATGCCATGTGCCTGCAGGATGCACTGCAGGCAATAGTAGGTGCAACGTGCAGAAACAGTAAGGTAAGATGCAAAGCTAAGCCAATGCAGGCAAGTGTAATGTAACACTAAAGGCAACAGCGTTGCAGTTACCTTGGTAAACCGCGGAAGATAATCCACAGATGCGGCCGCACAGACACACCCAATGACATCACCCGGGTATACAGCACAACAGTATAAAGTGTGAATGCACACAACACACAGCGATTCCCCAAGCGCCGCACCATAGGAGTGTAAACACACGGGGAACTTTTAATATGTATATGTTGGGTGCCGCCGTGGCGTGATGCATCGGTATGTGTCAGAGACAGGCGGAGTTGCGGAGGGAGGGTGCCAACAACTACCGTGAGCCTCAGAGGAGAAGGAGGTGTTCAGACCAAGGGTGACCTACCAGGGGCTGCAAGACCTGGAGATAGTAGAGCGCTACAGGGTGGACAGGGACGCGTTACGAAAATAGTGGAGCTGTGCCGTGCACGCCTGAGAACAAGAGACAACAGAGGGAGCCATCCCAGTGGACACAAAGGTATGTGTGAGCTTGCGAATACTGGCTACAGGTACCTTTCAAAGGCCAACCGGGGATATAATGGGCATCTCACAGGCATCAGCATCCAGGGTACTACACCAGTTCCTGGATGCCATGTTACATTTATGCCCATGAGTATATAAACTTCCCCAGATCTCAGGAGGAGTTGGCTAGCAATATGCACCACTTCCACCGTGTGGCACAATACCCGGAGGTACTGGGTGCGATAGACTGTGCTACATAGAAATCAAGTCACCACCGGGGCAGGGTGGGCGCTACATAAACCACAAGGGATACCCCTCCATCAATTGCCAGGACGTGTGCAATGCGCGGGGCATTATCATGGATGTGTGTGCTGGCAGCCCTGGAAGCTACCACGACTCCCATATCTGACATGCCTCACAGCTGTATCAGGTATTCGCCAGAGGGACATCACACAAGGTCACCTTGTGGGGATGCTGGCTATGCACTGGAGCCGTGGATGATGACACCCATCAAAATGCACACGCACACATGCAAAACGCCATAATGAGGCACACGCACAAACCAGAATAATCATAGGGCGTGTGTTTGGGATGTTGAAATCACGGTTCCAGTGCTTGGATACATCCGGTGGAGCCTTGCAGTACTCTCCAGGCACATATGCCCACATATTCATAGTATGTTGTATGCTACACAATATGATTCTGCGGAAACAGCTGCTGCAGGGACATAATGGTGTAGGGCCACCAAGCCCGCCACAACTGCCAAGGCAAGCACAGGCACAGGGCGTTCAGTGCCATGAACACACTGTGCCAGCCCCAGTAGGTAGGCGGGCGTGCCCAATATGCCTATGCCTTGGCAAGAGGAACGTATAGCACATACTCTGACAGCGTAGGCCCCATGGACTGACACCTCCCTACCTGCACACACAGTGAAATGAACGCCTACACAAACAAGTCCACCCGTAATGTGTACCGTAAGGGCGGACGTATGTGTGACTCAACATAGGCAACACCCAAACACTGCACACCCAATAGCCAGCGGGCATGGGCGTAACACCTCAACATACGCCCGGTCCTACAGCAGGCGGCATAGCATTATGCTGCCACTTCGGCGCAAGTCGACCACATATGTACTTATGTGCATACACAGATCTGGAGATAGATATCATCACACTGCGTGAAATATATGTACACATACAGATATAAAGTACAACAGGTAAATATGGAATCCCAGGGATGCAAGTTTACAGAAGTAGGCATGAAATCTCCACATAGTAAACATAGTGAGCGACAACCCGATCATCCGGGAGGTGGGCAGAGCAGAGAGCCAGCCATGGAAATGTCAACCTGCATCAATGCATATCCAGCGGGTCGGGATGATCGCCAGGCCACGGTACAGTAACAGGACGTAATGCGTGTCATATTCATAGGATATGAGTGCGGAGGAGTACACCGCCTTGGCGATGCGAAAGCGTAGGTACTGTGTGCAACCGTCGGTGCGGCGGCAATATGTGTATGTGTGAGGTGAGATTGTCGTGTGTTCCGCTGTGTGTGTGTAATGTGTGCCACTGTAAAATGTGTATGTAGGTGACATGTCACAGGCGGAGTGGAATAACATGCGTAGGCATACAGTACAGGAACCACAAGTATGCAGCAGTACCCACAAAGTACTACTGAGAGCTCCTCAGTGGCTAGGCACGCGATGGCGATGTAAAAGCGATGCAAAGCGGAAATGTCCCAGAATGTACCACAGGACCATAGCCAACAGGAGATGCAAAGGCGCATGTACAAACCATGACCGTATGTATGGCGGCCATATGGTAGACTCAACGCGATCGTCGACAGCGTTACACAGCATCAGGCATGTGCGTTGAAAATCGCATGTGCTATCGGCACGGATGGTGGCCACGTACCGTCCGTAAATACCGCTGTGTGTTCCGCGACTGTTAAGTAAGCAAAGCCACGAATAGGAGGCAACGGTAGCATACAGGCGTCCCAAGTACAGGACCACAATCACCGTAACTACCCGTGACAAAATGCCAATGGATAGTAGGCACTTGTCGAACATCCGCAGATATATAACCGATGTGAAGGAGGAATACATGCAGGAAGCACACATGCAGGCGATACCGACACCACCACGACATCAACAAAACAAACACTCCCAGAACAACAGACAGGTAACCTGCAGCTCCCAAGCAGGGATGGAGCACACACACAAGCATACCGTGTATGTATTAATGCAAGGCCCACACCCATTACCCGTCACCCACATCCATGATATACCCCATCGCACATATCAAAGGGATACCAGCGAAACCGTAGCAAAACATACAGGCAGTCAATGACAGCGGCATACCCGCAACAACCGGCGTGGAAACACTAGCAGCAGCTGATGCATCTCTGCATCCGTTGTGTACAGAATATAACAGCTATGTTACACATCCGAATGCACAATGCCATCGACAGGCGCCCGCCAGGACACGGACACCCACATGTTGAACAAAATACCATACCCAACACACACAATCCATGGCTAACACCACAGCGAAATGTACCTGACACCACACATAGCGGATGCAGTCACACAAACATGATACAATACATAGCATCCCCACGAAGGTAGTGCAAATAACCAACGCCCACGAGGAATGAACCATGGCCTACTACCGGCGTGTAGCGTCTGAATAGAGGGTGCACTGCTGATATGCGCATAAGTACACAACGATGAACAGCTATTGGCGTGATGAACCCACATGCCTCAGGTGACGACAGATATAAGGAAGACTCCCCGGATATTCAAACCATATGTTCATACCGAACAAATACTGAAGACAACACTAATGTGTATCAAGCAAGTAGCGAGAATACGGAACAAAAGACCGGAAAGGTATGTTGAACCCACATGATGTACTGGTGTCTAGCGCGTGATCGTGTGGCGAATCTACACTGTATGTGAGCGGTGTGTGTAGGTAAAGATACCTGTCCATCAGGCAGAGAGTGGTAAAGGTGGTTATGTAGTGCTAAGCCATGGAGCATACCAGCGACTGTGGACAAGCGTGTGCACAGCAGTGGGACAACATGTACACAGCCGGGATAACTCAAGGTCCGCCATAGGGATTTCAAACACAGAACAATGCCACCACCCGCGCTGATGCTGGCAGTGGATATTCAACAATGAAGTGCCACAGCGGGGATAGGACATGTATGTATAGTGTCACAGCACACATGTGTATGGGCATATACCGTCGATGTCATCACGGAATGTGCACCTGGCGTGCACATATGCCTCGCAGTAGGGGTGACTATGTCAAGTATGTGTAATGCAAAGCTGTCATGATGGATCACGTTCAGAAATCATAGACAGTATCACAGGCATAGCATGCATGATGGAGGGATGGCCTAATGTTATGTACATAAACAGGATATGTATGGCCTGCACATATGGGACAGAGTAGTAGCAGAATAGGTACCGAAATGGAGGAACAGCAAGTAACCATGTCCAAACGTTCTGGCAGGTGCAATGTGTTGCAACAATGGCGTCCGGCAGGGCCGTGTGTAAACACATGTGCAATGTACACAGTAGTGTCACCCCATGGTAGTGTCCACTGAACAGCAGAGGTGGATGTCAACTGTATGTCTATACAGTACTTCGCTGTGGTGGTACCATGGGTCTGTGTCACCCTACCAGCAAGGGAACTATCACATGACCAGTGACACAGTGTGTCACTGTGGGATAATGCACAGGACCTATGTCCCACAACGCGGTGTGTGTCCAGTCTGCGGAGGTCACACAGCAGGCCCAGGCTGAGCAATGTGGTATGTATGCACACATGCAGGAGTGCTCCATTCACCCTGCCCACTGCAAACACCATGTAGGAGTACTACATGCATCAGTAATGTGGAGAACATGGCCCATGGCAGAGTAGATGACACCCTGTGTAAGTGGTATGCAGGTGAGTACAGATATGTTTCCGACTGTCATTTGCATATGTAAACTGTCTGAGCGGGTAGACATCGCGGCATGACTATACTGTGACATGTAAAGTTGTATCCGTTGTGTGGGTACACCACACATGTGTTATTGTAACACTGCCGCATGTACATGTGTGTATGGCACAGGTACAAGGGCACACAATGTACCAGCAAGACATACAGTCCAGAAATGTGGCCCTGCACATGTGTACCCACGCCACAGTGGAATATGGCAACCACAGCACCATGTGGGGCATGTGTGTGTGCAACAAACATGTACAATGTGATATGCATGTATAGGGACAGTATCCATGTGATACACAGTGCATGACTGTCACTATGCAAAGGTGATGTGTATGCACTATGTGTGATGTAACTGAGCCAATGACATCTACATGATATAACTGCCACACCGACACCTGTATGGTTGTTAGCAGTATGAGTAGGTTGAGCTAGAATGCTGCCAGGTATGTAGATGTGGTATATGTAGGCATGGACAGTACTCTGTGACAGCATGTAGTGTATGTAAGCAAATAGTGAGCATGAGGGGCCACATGACTGAGGACTGTGCAATGTCACATGCACCTGACATGTTGTAGGTACCATGATATGCCTGCACCACTGTGTGACCTGTACAGGAGTCACATGGCGTAACATCCTGAGACATAGGGTATGATGTGATGCTGGATCGTTACATTGGCAATACCAGAATGTGTAATGGTGCTGAAGGGCAAGGGGATAATGTCTGATTTGTTACCCTCTGTACCACACCAACCACCCATGCAATGGTATGACAGGTGGCCAGCATGTGGATGTGGTGTGCTGTGGCGCACAGAAGCCCAACAAGGGTGCCAGTAAAGGCATGGAGGTCGTCAATGAGTGTGTGAAGCATGTATGTGAGGATGTGGCCCAGTGCCATACTGAATGGCCCAGTCATGGGTGTACAAATCATTTATCACGTGCAATGCAGTACCACCCATGTGTAGTGTGATAGATGTGGTAGTGTGGTGGTCAGGGTACTGCGCGTCCATGAGCGGGCTGGCAGTCAATTCAGTGTGCTGCTGCAGAGACATATAACAGCCAGGTTGGCGGGATACAACAACTACGGAGATCGGAGGTGACATTGGGACCGTGTCCTGGGACATAACGTGTGCATGGCGGTACCATGTATGTGTCTACAGGGTTAATACAATGTCCAGTGACACACTAACCCACGCACGTTCAAGCTTGCACGGCCCAACAGCAGAACAGGAACAAACAAGAGCCAGCAACCGGTTCCCAAAAGCTTTAATGAAGTAAAAATAGTGTCAAAGACACAAACACTCTCCAAACAGAAAAAAAACCTCAAACTAGTTTCGGTGTAATACCTTCTTCAGTGAGGATAGAAGCCATAATAATTCCATAAGACATGCTCCTTATATATGCATAAATAATTAGCCAATAACCAAATGGCTAACAATTAATTACAAAGTCAGATTTAAAGACATGCATCACCCTGAAACCTAACTAATAAGTAGAAGTTCATAAATGTACAAACTGTGCATGAATAATACAGTTTAAACAAAAATATAATGTCAATAACAATAATATATGGCCAAGATATGGTATATAATAACTTATAAGTGTATATATATATTAATATATTACAAATGGTCATTCAAACCTGGAGAAAAAAGGGCTCCCAGGTGAATGATCCAATATTTCTCTTTCATACTTAAAACACTCTGCCAACCAGTCTGGTTGGACCTGTTACCCTGTACTTTGTCAATGACACAAAATATAAATTTGGCAGATGGATGCTTAACAGTATGTTGATATAATGCATTACTGATTTTGTGAGTCCGAATGTCACTACGATGTTCTCCTATTCTAGTTCTGAGGGACCGTGAGGTTTTACCAACATAAAAAGCCTGACACTGACATATAGCTAAATAAATCACCCAACATGTTGAACAATTGGCAAATATCGCATTATATCAAATATCTTACTAGTATTGGCACTGGAAAATTCCTTAGTTTTGTTAATACTTATACAGGAAGTGCAATGACCACACGGGAAAGTCCCCAACAACTCATCACCAGTAAGGGTAAGTTGTCTGTATGTTGCACCTCCACTGTCCTGATGTTTATAATGAGAAAATAACGTGCCCAAGTTTTGCCCCTCCTGTAAGAAATAGAACATTGGTCGGGTCAAAATATGGCGAAGATGTTCATTAGCCAAAAGTATATTCAATTATTGTTCAACACACTTCTAATCAATTGGTGATTTTTCCCAAATGTAGTAATAAATCGAATGGTATCTCCTTTAACAGTGTCCCTAATCTGATATTTTAAAAGATCTGATCTAGACTGCTGGTCTGTCCACACCTTGGCACTAGATATGTCCCTGATGGAATAACCTCTATCAAGAAATCTATGATTTAAATCCTTGATGGCATCCTCATGATCCTGAGGAGATGAGTTAATACGTTTAAGGCATGAATATTGTGATTTAGGGATGTTGCGGATGGTGTGGCGTGGGTGCATACTTGACGAATGAAGTAACGTATTAAATTGTGGATACTTCCTATGTATTTTAGTACTTAGGGTATTATCCTCATTCCGATATACCGTGACATCCAAAAAGTCAATGGTAAACTTATGGTATGTTATAGAGAATTCAATACCCCAAACATTGCTGTTCAAATGTTCCACAAATTCCATCAAATAGTCAACATCCATGCATACACACCATCCAACAATCATCAAGATAGCGTCTCCAAATATCCATCTCCTCTAAATAAATGTTGTGCAAAGGATCATATATGAGACATTCCTCCAGGTATGCCATAAAGAGGTCAGCATATATAGGGGCAAAAGAAGCCCCCATAGCTGTACCTCTAAGTTGCCAATAGCAATCACCCTGGAAGAAAAAAACATTTTTATTTAGAACATGCTCTGACAAACATACTAGTAGCGTGTTAAATCTGGGTGGGTATAGATCAGATCTTTGAAGCCAATAGTCCAACGCCAGTAGGGCAGCTCAATGGGGAATGCTCGTATAAAGGGATTTCACGTCTAAAGTACACATTATCCATTCTGGATCTAATTGTGTATCAACAATGATGTTTAAAAATTCAGTGGTATCCTGTATCACGAGCTCTGACCATGGGCAATAGTGGCTTAAGATATGATGTTAAAAGACCGATAAAGGTTCTGTAAGGGATCCATATCCGGACACAATAGGTCTCCCAGGAGGAGCACTGAGAGATTTGTGGATTTTGGGTAACAGATAAAGAATCTGCTTTTGTGGATCACCAACTTGAAGATGACTTGCAGTTTTGGATGAAATAATACCTTCTTGTACTGCTTGTTGGATGAATGCGTCAATGTCTTGTTTAAACTGGGGTGTTGGATCTATCCTCATGTGCTTATAGCACTGGGCATCGAACAACTGTCTTAATCCCTCCTGTACATAATAGTCATTATTCAGGACAACCACAGCACCCCCTTTATCCGCCTGGATAATGACAATGTTATGATTTTGTCTCAATTCAAACAAAGCTTCCCTCTCAGAAGGTGTGATATTGTCCTGAGCTATATTAATATTGAAATTTGGAAAATGTAGGTCCCTCAAAACAGCTTGTTGGAAAATCCCAACATTTTTATTCATTGGAGGCTGGAATGTTGATTTTTTAAAAGTAAAATCAGTAGATCTTTGGTGACAGGATTACTCTGATCATGCAGGAAAATTTTTAAAGTCAACTTTCTACACAATTCAATGACATCAACCCATGCTGAATAATGGTTAGGAGAAAAAACTTGGGACAAAACCCAATCCTTTATTGAGAATGCAATGTTGTTCCTTAGTAAGTATATGATCAGACAAATTCAGGACATTGTCAAAAGGTTCAACTATTTGTTCAGCAGTGCCTGAACTAACCCTGTCATAGAATCTGTATTTATATCTGCTCTTATGCTTCCTCCCCCCTCGGGATTTCCCAACATGTCTAAAGGGAACTTAGATTGATTTTTCTTTTTTACAGGGGATCTGACACTGGTGCCTCCCTCGCTGTCAGTGTAGGATGACTCCTCTCCTGAGGTACTAGTGTAACTGGAATCATGATGTTTTAAAATTGACCTAGGTCTTTTCTTTGATTTACCCACATTCACCATTGGACCAGCGTCCTGAATCTGACAGTCCTTTGAACCTGAAATGGTTGACCTCTCTCATAATCCTGTATATCCTAGAAAATTTTTTAAGTTTTCTATCCTTTACCATATTGTCATAAACCGTGAGTTCCTTAGACAACCGCTCAACACAACTGGAATATTTATTGCTATCCTTGTATTTTGGCATTCCATACTTAGATCTTTAACCTCCTTAAGCAAAATATCTACTGTTCTTTCATAATAATCTAATAAAATCTTCACAAATACCATTGAACCCTTCCTTAGGGCATCATCCCATTCCTCTGTGAGTCTCTGTTCAGATCTACCCACAAGAGGGCGTAACTTATCTGAAGGCCTCTGGGTGCCAAGCCTTTATGAAAATAGGCCTTAAACAACCTTAAATGCCAAATATTGGCTCTGAGACCCTGAGTCCTTTGTCTAATCTCAGAATGCCAAATCACAACCCCCTTCACTGTTTGGGTTGTTTATATTTTGGTTGTTGCTTGGGGCTTCCACAAGGCCAAAAATGGCTATATCCTCCCTATCAGCACACAACCCTGATAATATTTGGTCCAAATCCATGTTAAAAAATGTGTGTTGATCAGTCATCCAAGGAAGTAACCCGATATTGAGACCCAAAAAAGCAATAGAATTCAAGGGCCTTGGAAAAAATGAATAAATGTAATCTACCAGGACCTAGTGTATATCATTCAATATACTTATCCAAATGAAATGGAGTCATCCCCGATACACTGAACTAGAAGATATAAACTAAGACATGCCTCACATAATAATCAAAAAATGTTCAATCAAATCAAGAAATATTTCAAACAATATGGAAGAAATATTTGTTAGGAAAAATATTTGAATTTGTCACTACCTAAAATAGACAGTGCATATAATGCAATCATAACATGTGCCAAAACACATAAGTTCAAAGTGCGAAAAAATTTTTAAACCCTGAACAGATGACACCATAAAGATGTTACCATCCATGACTGAAATGGCCATAGATTAACAATAGTACAAAAGATGTACTAAACCAAATGTTATCCTGCTCAAAAAGTCCATCACTAATGATGGCTGGCAAACAATATTGTTCAGTCCTGTCCAAAAACAGTCATAATGTTACAGAAATGAAAATGTCTGTGAAAATAATGGGCATCACCACAATAAATGTGATCAGATAACAAAATATACCTGAACCCAAAGGGTTAAGCACATATTTCATATTTTGTGTCATTGACAAAGTACAGGGTAACAGGTCCAACCAGACTGGTTGGCAGAGTGTTTTAAGTATGAAAGAGAAATATTGGATCATTCACCTGGGAGCCCTTTTTTTTTTTCTCCAGGTTTGAATGACCATTTGTAATATATACATATATATACACTTATAAGTTATTATATACCATATCTTGGCCATATATTATTGTTATTGACATTATATTTTTGTTTAAACTGTATTATTCATGCACAGTTTGTGCATTTATGAACTTCTACTTATTAGTTAGGTTTCAGGGTGATGCATGTCTTTAAATCAGACTTTGTAATTAATTGTTAGTCAGTTGGTTATTGGCTAATTATTTATGTCTATATAAGGAGCATGTCTTATGGAATTATTATGGCTTTTATCCTCACTGAAGAAGGTATTACACCGAAACTAGTTTGAGGTTTTTTTCTGTTTGGAGAGTGTTTGTGTCTTTGACACTATTTTTACTTCATTAAAGCTTTTGGGAACCGGTTGCTGGCTCTTGTTTGTTCCTGTTCTGCTGTTGGGCCGTGCAAGCTTGAACGTGCGTGGGTTAGTGTGTCACTGTGTGTCTTCCTCGCTGTTGGCGTTGGCTCCCTGGCTGTTGCAGAGATGACTCCTCTCCTTTGGAATTTGGACTTTCTCCTTATATGAAGATTACTTGGATTTATTGCATGCTCCGGTTGCATGAGCTCAAGAGTGGTGACTTTTTCATTATAGTTTGGGTTTTTCTTTACATTTCCAAGCGTCTAGTTTTCAATAGACTGCCAGCTTTTTATGCTCCGTAATTGTTATATTGGAGCGCATAGTTTGGTGGCTGGTTCAGTCTATCTATTTAATAGGAGTTCACTATAATTGTGGGCAACTATTACACCATTCTAAGCGTTTTTGTTTTCGCCATTGTCTAATGGGACCTGTTCTGTATGGGAATGGCAGTAGCATTAGGAATGTTTGCTGCAGGCATGGTTGGGTCTGTTTTCCTACAGGCGTACATTTTTGACTTTAACTTTGTATGTTCTTATTTTTTATGAGGACATATTTTGTAACTGTTTGCAGCAACGCTTCTCAGGATTGCTACGGGTTCATCGGTGGGCACTCTAAACACGAACATGCTGAGGCCTTCGCCATGATGGCGCCTGATTTTTGATGGCGTACTATTCAACGAATTCTTACTGGACTTTTTTTCCATATTGGGACAGTTTGTTTATTGGGTTGTGATTATACAGTCAGATGTGTCATTGCATCATAAGTGTCATATGTGAATGCTATGTTCATGTTTAATATGTTGTATTAACATATGTACGTTTTTCAAATGTTATTGAAATTGTGTACTAGATGTTACGACTTCATTTCTTGGCCATAGGGGTAGGTACAGAATTACTCTTTGAGTCCATTTTTCAAGAAGGGTTTCATTTTAGGATATTTGGGGCTTATGTGAGATATATATATACAATCTGTGCTCACTATTATAATATGCTTATGACAAAATTTTTTTGAGAATAGGTACAACATTGTGTGTGCTTTGCATATTATAGGTCCTTTTAGGCCGGGGTATTGTAAATATGAACATGTTGAGGCCCTCGCTATGATGGCCTTGTCTTTGATGGCGTGCTATTCAGCAATTCCTACTGGATTTTTTCAGATTGGGACTTTGTTAATTGGGCTGTGATTATACAGTCAGATGTCCTGTTTGAATTACAAGGGTCATATCGAATGTTATGTTTAGGTTTAATATGTTCTATCAACATATGCGTTTTCAAATGTTATTGAAATTTTGTACTACATGTTATGACTTTATTTCTTGGCAATAGGGGCAGGTATATAATCACTCTTTGAGCCTAACCTTTATAAGTAGGGTTTCATTTCAGGATATTTGGGGCTCTTGTGACATATCTATACAATTTGTACTTATCATTATAATATGCTAATAGGATTTGTTGATTATTAGGTACAATATTGTGTGAGTCTTGTATATTACAGGTCCTTTTAGGCCAGATATAGGTATATTTATATATAGAGTTCATATACTTTTTCTCATAATGGAAATGTCTTTGATATTACATGGGTTTTGGTAATTTATGACAACCGGAATACAAATTATGGTATTCATGTTTAAATGTTATACAGGGACTATACTATAGGGTAACCATACACTATTATTGTATATGTGTGCTTAACCCTTTGGGTTCAGGTATATTTTGTTATCTGATCACATTTATTGTGGTGATGCCCATTATTTTCACAGACATTTTCATTTCTGTAACATTATGACTGTTTTTGGACAGGACTGAACAATATTGTTTGCCAGCCATCATTAGTGATGGACTTTTTTTGAGCAGGATAACATTTGGTTTAGTACATCTTTTTGTACTATTGTTAATCTATGGCCATTTCAGTCATGGGATGGTAACATCTTTATGGTGTCATCTGTTCAGGGTTTAAAAAATTTTGTACCCTTTGAACTTGTGTTTTGGCACATGTTATGATTGCATTATATGCACTGTCTATTTTAGGTAGTGACAAATTCAAATATTTTTTCTAACAAATATTTCTTTCAAATTGTTTGAAATACTTCTTGATTTGATTGAACATTTTTTGATTATTATGTGAGGCATGTCTTAGTTTATATCTTCTAGTTCAGTGTATCGGGGATGACTCCATTTCATTTGGATAAGTATATTGAATGATATACACTAGGTCCTGGTAGATTACATTTATTCATTGTTCCGCGTCCCTTGAATTTTATTGCTTTTTTGGGTCTTAATATTGGGTTACTTCCTTGGATGACTGATCAACACACGTTTTTTAACATGGATTTGGACCAAATATTATCAGGGTTGTGTGCTGATAGGGAGGATATAGCCATTTTTGGCCTTGTGGAAGCCCCAAGCAACAACCAAAATATAAACAACCCAAACAGTGAAGGGGGTTGTGATTTGGCATTCCGTAGATTAGACAAAGGACTCAGGGGTCTCAGAGCCAATATTTGGCATTTAAGGTTGTTTAAGGCCTATTTTCATAAAGGCTTGGCACCCAGAGGCCTTCGTATTAAGTTACGTCCTCTTGTGGGTAGATCTGAACAGAGACTCACAGAGGAATGGGATGATGCCCTAAGGAAGGGTTCAATGGTATTTGTGAAGATTTTATTAGATTATTATGAAAGAACAGTAGATATTTTGCTTAAGGAGGTTAAAGATCTAAGTATGGAATGCCAAAAATACAAGGATAGCAATAAATATTCCAGTTGTGTTGAGCGGTTGTCTAAGGAACTCACGGTTTATGACGATATGGTAAAGGATAGAAAACTTAAAAAATTTTCTAGGGATATACAGGATTATGAGAGAGGTCAACCATTTCAGGTTCAAGGACTGTCAGATTCAGGGCCTTGGGTCCAATGGTGAATGTGGGTAAATCAAAGAAAAGACCTAGGTCAATTTTAAAACATCATGATTCCAGTTACACTAGTACCTCAGGAGAGGAGTCATCCTACACTGACAGCGAGGGAGGCACCAGTGTCAGATCCCTGTAAAAAGAAAAATCAATCTAAGTTCCCTTTAGACATGTTGGGAAATCCCGAGGGGGGAGGAAGCATAAGAGCAGATATAAATACAGATTCTATGACAGGGTTAGTTCAGGCACTGCTGAACAAATAGTTGAACCTTTTGACAATGTCCTGAATTTGTCTGATCATATACTTACTAAGGAACAACATTGCATTCTCAATAAAGTTGGGTTTTGTCCCAAGTTTTTCTCCGACCATTATTCAGTATCGGTTGATGTTATTGAATTTTGTAGAAAGTTGAATTTAAAAATTTTCTTTCATGATCAGAGTAATCCTGTCACTCAAAGATCTACTGATTTTACTTTTAAAAAATCAACATTCCAGCCTCAATGAATAAAATGTTGGGATTTTCCAACAAGCTGTTTTGAGGGACCTACATTTTCCAAATTTCAATATTAATATAGCTCAGGACAATATCACACCTTCTGAGAGGAAGCTTTGTTTGAATTGAGACAAAATCATAACATTGTCATTATCCAGGCGGATAAAGGGGGTGCTGTGGTTGTCCTGAATAATGACTATTATGTACAGGAGGGATTAAGACAGTTGTCTGATGCCCAGTGCTATAAGCACATGAGGATAGATCCAACACCCCAGTTTAAACAAGACATTGACGCATTCATCCAACAAGCAGTACAAGAAGGTATTATTTCATCCAAAACTGCAAGTCATCTTCAAGTTGGTGATCCACAAAAGCAGATTCTTTATCTGTTACCCAAAATCCACAAATCTCTCAGTGCTCCTCCTGGGAGACCTATTGTGTCCGGATATGGATCCCTTACAGAACCTTTATCGGTCTTTTAACATCATATCTTAAGCCACTATTGCCCATGGTCAGAGCTTCGTATACAGGATACCACTGAATTTTAAGCATCATTGTTGATACACAATTAGATCCAGAATGGATAATGTGTACTTTAGGCGTGAAATCCTTTATCTGAGCATTCCCCATTGGGCTGGCCTACAGGCGTTGGACTATTGGCTTCAAAGATCTGATCTATACCCACCAGTTTAACAGCTACTAGTATGTTTGTCAGAGCATGTTCTAAATAAAAATGTTTTTCTTCCAGGGTGATTGCTATTGGCAAGTTAGAGGTACAGCTATGGCGGCTTCCTTTTGCCCTATATATGCTGACCTCTTTATGGCATACCTGGAGGAATGTCTCATATATGATCCTTTGCACAACATTTATTTAGAGGAGATGGATATTTGGCGGCGCTATCTTGATGATTGTTGGATGGTGTGGCGTGCGGATGTTGACTATTTGATGGAATTTGTGGAACATTTGAACAGCAATGTTTGGGGTATTGAATTCTCTATAACATACCATAAGTTTACCATTGACTTTTTGGATGTCACGGTATATCGGAATGAGGATAATACCCTAAGTACTAAAATACATAGGAAGTATCCACAATTTGTCGTTACTTCATTAGTCAAGTATGCACCCGCCACACCATCCATAACATCCCTAAGTCACAATATCTGCGTCTTAAACGTATTAACTCATCTCCTCAGGATCATGAGGATGCCATCAAGGATTTAAATCATAGATTTCTTGATAGAGGTTATTCCATCAGGGACATATCTAGTGCCAAGGTGTGGACAGACCAGCAGTCTAGATCAGATCTTTTAAAATATCAGATTAGGGACACTGTTAAAGGTGATACCATTCGATTTATTACTACATTTGGGAAAAATCACCAATTGATTAGAAGTGTGTTGAACAATAATTGGAATATACTTTTGGCTAATGAACATCTTCGTCATATTTTGACCGACCAATGTTCTATTTCTTACAGGAGGGCAAAACTTTGGGCACGTTATTTTCTCATTATAAACATCAGGACAGTGGAGGTGCAACATACAGACAACTTACCCTTACTGGTGATGAGTTGTTGGGGACTTTCCGTGTGGTCATTGCACTTCCTGTATAAGTATTAACAAAACTAAGGAATTTTCCAGTGCCAATACTAGTAAGATATTTGATATCATATTTG
The DNA here is from genome assembly GCF_019279795.1 of Protopterus annectens. Lineage (NCBI taxonomy): Eukaryota > Metazoa > Chordata > Ceratodontiformes > Protopteridae > Protopterus > Protopterus annectens. The sequence continues at coordinate 364,369,790 of NC_056743.1, read as the reverse complement.
CCAATTGTTCAACATGTTGGGTGATTTATTTAGCTATATGTCAGTGTCAGGCTTTTTATGTTGGTAAAACCTCACGGTCCCTCAGAACTAGAATAGGAGAACATCGTAGTGACATTTGGACTCACAAAATCAGTAATGCATTATATCAACATACTGTTAAGCATCCATCTGCCAAATTTATATTTTGTGTCATTGACAAAGTACAGGGTAACAGGTCCAACCAGACTGGTTGGCAGAGTGTTTAAGTATGAAAGAGAAATATTGGATCATTCACCTGGGAGCCCTTTTTTCTCCAGGTTTGAATGAGCATTTGTAATATATTAATATATATACATTCATAAGTTATTATATACCATATCTTGGCCACATATTACTGTTATTGACATTATATTTTTGTTTAATTATATTTTTGTTCAAACTGTATTATTCATGCACAATTTGTGCATTTATGAACTTCTACTTATTAGTTAGGTTTCAGGGTGATGCATGTCTTTAAATCAGACTTTGTAATTAATTGTTAGCCAGTTGGTTATTGGCTAATTATTTATGTCTATATAAGGAGCATGTCTTATGGAATTATTATGGCTTTTATCCTCACTGAAGAAGGTATTACACCGAAACTAGTTTGAGTTTTTTTTCTGCTTGGAGAGTGTTTGTGTCTTTGACACTATTTTTACTTCATTAAAGCTTTTGGGAACCGGTTGCTGGCTCTTGTTTGTTCCTGTTAATACAATGTCCAGCCATGGATTGGAACCCTGTAGTGAGTGAGAGTGTGTATTCTTGGTAGGTACCCCATTGGCAGGCACGATGCCAGCAACATCTGTGTTGGCAATGCCTGCATGAGTGTTGTATGCTGCATTGAATGTGGATGTACCCAAACAGCAGGGACATACCACCACACTGCGTGAGGGCCCACACTGCAATGTATGGCAGTCATGTGTAGGTAGCTAGCTGTGGAGTATGTGATGCACCATGAGGACCCACCATGGCTGTCAAGTGACGCACCATGCACATGTCAACATAAGTACCGTGCAACAGCCTGCACATGTGCCCATACAGCACATGTGCATGGAACAGGAATACCACTGTGGCGTCTGTGAAAAGGCCAGTACCAGCATGTCTCTGTGTGGAACAGCATGGTCCCTACCAGTGCATAAATGTAGCGGAAGTGCACCGTGATATGTGTCGGCATAGTCACGTATACTGTCCATCGTACGGGGTGCCATGCCATTAACTACCTCCATCAGCGGATGTCAGTAGTACCGGCTGTAGAGCGCATGTACCATGCATGCTGCGATGGTCGTGTGTCTAGGGCGTGGCTAGCAGGGCTGCGAAGCTTGGATGTTCAGCAAACAGAGGGGGGATGTCTGTAGGTATAGCACACAGACACATGGAGGTATGGTGCATGCCGAGGGTAGTGTAGGTATGGTATGTGTCGTGTAATGTGTCACCCAGCTATGCCAAGCATGTGTGGGTACATGGGAGTCCATACTAGGGAAGTGCGTGTTGCTGTCAGTACATGGCAGTAGCAACTGTCCCAGGTGCAATGTACAGTATGACAACATGGCCAGCATGTAACCTGTGGTGTACAGTGTATTCACCATTGCGTGTCACAATGTGTGTAGCGGTCACGAACAGGGGTATCTGAACATGGATTACCTATGATGCAATGTGTCACGGGAATATACAGTATGTGTGTAAATCACTGTGTGGTGTGGGAACCACACACCCGTGTGTGTTGCAGTCCAGGTATGTGCCTGGGAGGTATGATCTGTGTACAATCTGGACAGGCAGGTGTGCTGTGTAGGGCATGGAGGCAGGTCACAGGCACCGCAGATAAATGACATGCGTGCCATACTGTGTGTGCAGTGCTTGTGTACAGCACAGTGGAGGGTGTAAGCATTGTCACACATCACTGCATGCTGTGCCTGCCTGTGACAGCCCTGCCGGAGACAGACATGTGACACTGCTGCACAGGCAGCATAGCATGTGAAGATGTACATGCGGGCTGCACACCCTAGGCAGATGTCCGCAGGTCATGTGTGCCACGGTAGTGTAGTTGACCACGACTGTCAGACTGGACAAACACCACATGCCTGCATAAGTACAGTACGACCATAGTCAACAGTCCCAGTGACAGAGTAGACCAATGTACAGTATCCCTGTGTGCAGACCACTGGCTACTGGACACCAGGCTAGACACACACCCGGAGAGTCGATTCACCGTTGAGCCATCACATGTCCCAGTCCATGTGGCCTGTACAATGTCATCACAGGGTGGTCACAATAGCTGGTGGCAAGGCAGACACGGTGTACCAGGTGATGTGTCATGCGTGCATATGTTGAGTAGCACAGCCGTTCACATGTCCGCAACATACTGGTGCACGATGCAAACTGTTACATGATGTGTGGAACTGCACTGTCACCCACCACAGGGCCATCTGACACTGGTGTGTTGTGACAGGCGTAACCCATGTTTGCACAGGATACACACTGCTGTTGTAGGCAGCCATGCTGGTGGCTGCCAGTGGTACATGCAGGGGTCATACAGACATACCGCACACAGTGTTCATGCAGGAATGTCCATTGTCGTGGACGATGTGTTGCTATGTGAAGGTAGGTGTGTGTTGTGAATGTTACACATCCAGATGACACCATCTGGCGCAGTCATGGTCGTCAACACCATCACACACATCCACAGCAGTCAGAACCCAGTCGTGAGAATGTGTGTCAGTCACCCTCGTACTGTGTGACATATGTGCAAATGGCGGAACACCTCCCACTGTCATCTAGGATGGCTACATGATGGCTGGAATGTGCTGTGGAAATGTACAATGCTGGTAGCCCAATGAAGTACCTGGAATCACACACAGTGCGCTATGGCAGCCATGTAAAACATGCACAACAATGACCACGCAACAGACACAAACAATGCGTTGACACGTGGAACATGTGCACATGAGAACGCCAATGAGGTATGTTGCACATATTGATGTACAATTGTCATCTATGGCCATAGCATGGATGCAGACACACATACCCACAGGTAGTACCACGTGATGTAGGTAGGGGGCATTGCCCGTGTACATGTGACAGTAGCTGTACAGCCACATGTCCTGCATAGCCGTCATGTAGGGGTAGCAGTGGCATGTGACCACTGGACATGCCTGTACAATTGACCATGTCCCACAGAAGATGTGTTATGTGTGTACCACATGTGATGTGCCGACAACAAGCTGTGGTGTACGGCTGCGGTGTACCTGTGTGACATTGTCTGTGATGGGTGCAAAGGCATATAGTATCGTATTGCATGCCCACAAGCCCCACATAGGTGCATAGCCTGAACATACAATACAAGGAGGGTGTGGGATGATAGCAACCCACAGGAGGAGATGGGTATGGGCGGCAGACCACAACCACATGTGGGTACGGTGTTCACGTCCATGACACATGAGCATCTGAGAGGCTAGCGTTACAGCTGTACAGGGTTGCATGCATATATGTTCAGCAACATCCCTGTGTGTCCCACCACTGGCCCGTGGACCGATGGACACCAACCAAATGTGCAGATATGATATGTGCACAGCACATCACAGATGCCTACTGTAGAACAGGCTTACTGTGTAGACATGTGCACAGTGCGTCTCGCCAGCTGCAGTCAAACACGTTATGTGCGAACCACAATAGTCCAGGCCATGCCACAGATGGACGTGCATGCATCTGTGTATGTATGGCTGTGAATGTCTCCGGCATAGCAGTATAGCTGTGTCACCGTTGTGAACAACAATATGAATGGGTTGTATGTGTGAGGGTGCGTCATATGTGTATGGTCAGATTGGCGATACCATCAGTGACCCTGCTATGTGAACATCCCTGTCCCCATACATGGATACCTATGCTGTGCCCAACACCACATTCACAGAGGGAGGGATGGCAGTGTGCAGTGCAGCAGCAGACATGGGGTGGCAGCAGGCACTGGATGTACACATATGTGGTACCCACATCAGTGCAGGCAACCATCCATGTGCACGGGATAGCGGTGTGTGTCCACATACAGCACTGTGTTGATCAATATCCCAGCACATAGCACCTGCCAGGGTTACAGTGTATGCATGGATGTGTGATACCTGCATGCACCAGACACACCCTCAGCAAGCAGCGTGCAGCCTACCTCGCTTGAGGCCAGTGTCCACACCATGGTGATAGACATGTTGAATGTCCATATACACATAGCAATGACATATGGAATGGACAGCCACCCTGTCAATATCGTCAACCCCAGGTGGATCACAACCCAGTGCCATGTATGTGGCATACCCTGCCATACCATGCAGCCCTGCCCAGCAAGGCTGCATGAGCTATCACAGTCCTACATGGTGCAATGGACAAAAGGCACTCTCACTATCAACCATACACAGCAGTAATGTGGCGGTGATGCACCCTGTGGTGTTACAGGTGCTGTGTGTTGCTGTGGACAATGTGCGTGTGTACATGCTATGCATGGCCTTTCCTGCTAATGTGTCATGGTTACACATTGTCCTATGTCTATCACATGTGCAACACAGGTGAGCTGTGGCAAGTTGTCCAACACCCGTACAGTGCTGTGTGGATGTACATGGCACAACACATGCATGTGCAGGTGTCCATGTGTATGTGTACAGTGCCACTGCTGACGTTCACAATGGCTACGGACGTGATGTTTACTGACATATACACAGCGTCCAGGTGAACAGTAGCACCGACGTCACATGGGGACCCATGCCAAGTGATATGGACACAGGTGCAGCCAGGTACACATGTCCACAGCAGGCTAACATCTACATGGTGCGTGTACAGTGTGATGGGGTGGCACACAGATATGATGTGACACCCACTGCTCAATGGTGTGAAGCCAACACATTGGCTGTGTCACTGCCACGATGACTTTCACAGATTACTGTGCAGATGTTGTACATGTCATAGCAATGTATTTCCAACAGTATGCCAGCACAGCAGTGTAAATGTGACCTGCCACCATCATTATGTCTTACAGATAATGCCACGTTCGGCTTCCGCATTCAGCCATCAGGAGGATGAGGTGATTATACCATACCTCCATTCAAACCACAACATCCTATTTAGTCATGCGCCACACCAGGCCCAGCAATGAGAGGAGATGTGGCAGGAGATGTGCAGGAGGGTGAACAGCCTGGGCGGATACAACCGCAATTACCAACAGATCCGCAGGCACTGCACAGACCTGATCCGGCATGCAAGACAGCGTGCTGCTGCAATCGCCAGACAACAACGTGGGACAGGTGGTGGGCCACCAACCCAGCCCCCACTCACAGCCACGGAGGAGCTCCTGGCCAGTCTGGGGACACCCATGGAACAACACGCAGAAACTCTTGCGTCCATCGTGGAGGTGGGTGTCTCCCAAACTATGAGCTCAGAGCTGCCTGGTAAGTCAGTGTTGCATGTTTGTATGATAAGCGACGTGGGAGTGGGTGTCATAGTACAACACATAATATAGCAACACATGCCAGGTATATGGCCACACAAGATGCATACTACAGTATGCTATGTTGTGTTACCAGACATGTGCATAGCACATGCTAACTCACAGATGCATGATGTGACATGCACAGTGCTGACTGTGGCGATAGTAATGGATAATGTGTATACCTTTGTGTCATCCCTTTACAGGTACGTCTGGCATGTCGCAAAGACAAGGGTCTGTCGCAGGTAAGTCTGTTGCTAGTCAAAGGCATGATATGGTGTATTGATATTCCCCATGTGTCCAGGCATGACATGCACACCTGTGTGTGCCCCAGTCACGGTATACAGGTTGCACCACCCGACACACACACCACCCATGTACAGTAGATACAACCGTTAGCGTAGAGTGGCATGACACCACACAACCTATTGGTGTGTTACGTGCAGTCAGCTATGCATACAATGGTGTCGGTGTTCCACAATGGCTGCATGTGTAGTATGCATTGGTATGCCTCTGCAGTATGCACACAGTACCACATAGTGAGCTGTGATCTGGCCAGAGCACAGGTGTTACCAATGTGACCTATGCCCCTGCATCGGGTGCACACATTGTGACATGGCACATGCCATGTCCCATGCATGTGGATGTCTGTCTGCAACATTTTCACACCATGACATGACCTATGCACGACATAGCAGACATCCACACTGTCTGCATATCCGTAGGGAATGTGACACCTTAGACTAGTATGGTTGTATGTGACATGGGCCACCACAGGGCCGTGTGCACGATGTCCACCACACACAATTGTCAATGACCCAGACAGACAAGGCCATGGGCGATACCTACAGGCATGTTGCCACACAGTACATCCACAGTGGGTATTCACTGTTGCACCCTGTACACACATAGTGGGCTCATCACTGTAGTGGACCCCCTGGACATCCGATGTGGTACACCAGTGACATGTAATGCCTGTCCACAGCTACTACAGGTGCCACCAATGTCCACCATATACGTGCTGCTGAGCAGCTGAACTGACTTTCAGACATGGCAATGTAATGCGTCCAGGTCACGCATCGCACAGAAACATACCTGTGTCCTGCTACTGTGCAGTGGCACAGTGCCCGCACTCCACACTGTACAGCTATGTATACAGCTCACACCAACCGCACCTGCACAGACATCCCTGTTACCCATACATTGTATCTGTAGACTGTACACATAACACTGCACTGTGACAGCCGTTGTGATGTGGTGCATGTGGTGGGACACCATCGTCACATGTCCACATGATACCGCACATGTTTGCAGTGTACATGACATAGTGTCGGCAGCCATGTGTACTGTCAACTCGCCCGTGGCCACGGTGTATCACGGTGATGCATGCAAACTACCATGAATGTGTGTACTGCATGCCTACTAAAAGACACCTGCCTGTTGTAGTGTACCCACCAGGGCAGTGTGCATACTGCCACTATGAATGTCTGGTCTGCATTCACTGGTCTGTGCTGTGGGAATGCTGCATGCCACCTGCAATATCACATGCATGATGTGTCTGTGTGTGTGTGTGTGTGTGTGTGTGTGTGTGTGTGTGTGTGTGTGTGTGTGTGTGTGTGTGTGTGTCTGTATTGTAACGGACGGTATGTCTTTGTATTGACAGGTGCTGTAGGTGAGTTCCCCTCCTGCGGTCCATCTGATGCTAGTGTCCCCACAGATACTAGTGGTGATGACTATGTGCATGAGGCACAGGCAGGGTCATCACAGGCAGACACTGTGCCATTGGAGAACATCACACTTACGTCCCCTTCATCCCTGCACACGGTTCAGATGCCGACACATACCCCAACACCGTTGCCCATAGATGACGGTCAGTCAGCGTCTGTTGGCACCGAGCAGGAATGTGTGGTGGCTGCAGAAGGTGTGGGTACACACGATGTTGCCAGTGTAATGACTGGTGCAGTGCCACACAGGCATGTGGCAGGTGCTGCTCGTAGGGGGAGCACCGCTAGACATACACCTGCCGTACAGGGTGCAGCAGCTGGTATAACCAGGCGCATGTTCCAGACTGTAATGGCGGCGCAGGCACGTGCTGAACGGCAGAACCAGGAAGGGCAGAGGCTGCAGAGGTCTGCAATCCGTTCCTTGAATGACAACATCCAGTCATTGGCGAATGCCCAACAGCATCTTGCCGATGTTCTGGATAGGAGATTGGGTGAGATGGCTGGGATCCTCGAGCGAGGCATGGCCATCCGTGAGCGTGAGCTGTCCGTGCTGGAACACATGGTAGCGGTGAGGCATAGGGCGCGTGCGTGGGCCAGTAACACCAACAGGTGCAGGTCAGCGTGTGCGTGCCACCTCCCATGCCCACCCACACAGTGCTGGTAGCAGCAGCAGTGCAGCTGCTACTACACCAACCACACCAGGACACAGCAGGCCACGTGGGCGTGGCCCTGGGCGGCTTGGCGTGGCACGTTTCCAGCGGACATGTGACATCAGAGAGTGGACAGTCCATACCTCCACCCGGTAGTGCCCGTGCGACCCCAGGCAGGCGCGGGTCATGTCGCCAGGCGACACAGTGAGCCGTAACACCTGCACTGTACAGTCTGGGGCTGTCAAGCATACCCGTGTAGGCATCACAGATGACTGAACCGTGTACACACAAACCCACACACAGCAAACACAACTGTAGGGCTCCACCACATCCACATGCAATCTACACAGTCATGCCCAGTCAATGCACAGGCCCTTACACACACACATGATGTAATCCATTGGTACAGCCCATGCCTGTGGCACACATATCACCCTGTGCATATGATGAAGTCTCTGCCGCAGAACTGTGAGCTACACCATCGGTGCACGGTTATGCAAACATATTCTGATGCACAGGGTGGACAAGATAGTGAGAGGTGTATGTGATACCTGTGTCCGCATAGTACGTGATGTGTATGTTGTGGTGTGTCTGTATGGCTGGTGACAGGTGTGTATGTGATGTGGGTTGTGCACTGACATCATGCAGCAGACATACCATGTAGGGCAGGTGCAGCATTCATTGATCTGTGTACACAGTATGCGTGGTGGTTACATGTGTAGCACCATGTTGGTTCAGTTAACCCGTATGACAATGATGGTGTACTTGCATGTGCCTACTGGGAGCACTGTTATTAGTTCCCCATGTGTAGTCGTGGGGTACCCACAGGCATGTCTGGCTACATCAGCATAGCACAGGTACCCGCAACCGGCATGGACCCCTACATAGGTACATAGGCGCACATGTACATACCAGGCTATGTGCCCTACGACATGTGTAGACCTAGCATGACTGTGTGTGGCTGCTAACACCCCTTAGGATGGGGATGCCACATGCATCAGTCCCCAGTCCCTCGTCCAGCACTGACACACAGATGATGCCTGGCGCATAACTATGTTCACACATCCACACGTCATGATTACTCCTGGACGAAGGCAGTCAGGGCCTTTCCTTAACATGGGCTGGCACTCCTCTCCGTGTTGTAGGGGTCTCTGGCCGTTGACCCTGTTCCCCCAGCACGTCCCACTCATCTTTGTGGTGAGGTGTCTGACAGTCGCTTCTGTGCCCGTGTTTGCCTGGAGCCTAGGAGGTGGAATATGCCCATGTCACCCAGGTCGGACATGGCCGTGTATGCCAGGCACAGATCAGCACAGAGCAGATGTGCTGGGAAGGTATACAGCCGGAGTACCCTTGGTCGTGCAGCTTGTGACACATGTCCTAGCACCGTCATCCCCGCGTTGTGGAACGTTTGTGGTCCTTCCGAGTGCTGCAGGTGTCAGCTTCGGTACAGGCCAGATGTGCCATCGTATGCAGTCATTGCTCTGGTGTGTGATGTGTACAGGGGTACAATGAACACCCCTGATGTGGATGCGATTCCTTCCAGACCAGGTGGCCACAGTGGAATGTCTTCACACCCACATTGCCATTGTGTGTGTTGACAGAGGTTACCGACAGGTGTGGTACCCATTTCCATGTACATGTCCACCATTTTGAATGGCTTACCACCTACATGTTACATTGGGCGAACATGTCCTTCACACTGGGTAGGTCTGCACCTTCTCTGGCATGTAGCAGCAGGCCATGGCTCTGGCACCAGTTATCCATGTCTATGACGCCCTAGGTGGATGTCTGTGTCACATGGGGTGTTGGGTATGGTGGTGGTGTGTAGTCATCTGCATACCTTGTCTGCCACAATCCCCCTATGATTGCATGCACATTGGAAGGTCGAATGCCGTATGGCAGGGGGCCCAGGACTGAGCCCTGTGGGCCTCCACTAGAGACCAGATATGAGTCTGACACGGCACCAGGAACACCAACCCTGTGTGGTGTGACCTCCAACCTTTCTGAGAGCCATCGGGTGACATATGTCCCCACATGTACGCTGGCAAGCCTTTCCATGAGTCCCATGTGGAGTGTACTCTGAACGCTCCCACCAGGTCATGGTACTGTGTGCAAACCCGCGTATCACCATCAATGGCCTTGGTGACCACTCCAGACAGGACGAGCAGGTTCGGGAGGCAGGATCCGCCCTTGACTATGTTGTTGTGGGTATGTTCTGGTATTGGCTGTACACCGCTGTCTGTGTCCATGGGCACCTGTATGGACCTCCCCACAGCTTTGCAGACAAGGCTTGTCAAGCTGATAGGGTGTGGCTGTCTACAGTCCAGAAGAGCACTACCCTGGCATAGTGGGACCACAGATGCCATATGCCATCCATCGGGGACATAGCCCATAGTAAGGCTAACATGACACAGTGGCCTCATGTGTGGGTCGAGGGCCTCAATGAGGATGGGTAGCACACAGCCAGGGACACCATCGTTGCCCATTGGTGCTGTGTCAACCGCCATAGAGATATGAGATCACTGCAGGCCATATGAGATGTTTTGGAGGCTACACTCTGGTGGGATGGATATCTCCCCTCTTGGGGGGGGGTGGATGTATGCATGGAACATGTCCGCTGGTTTGTTGACAATGTCTGTGGGTGCAGTGACCGTTGTACCATTCTGGACCATTTCCAGCCATGTCTGTGCGCCCAACCATGTCCTTACCACAGTTAGGGAAGGCCCTATGGTTGTCTCATGTGCCCTCTGCAGTACCACTCCCACAAGCGGCTGTGGATGATTGTATGTGTGGCCGTATGGTGACGCCGGTATGAATGGGAGATGGTTTCCCTGGTACTGACATTGCTCTGTCATGTATTAGCTCCAACTGTTGATGTACAGCTTGTCAGTGGCTGGGGTCCACCACACCATGTGCCTACCTGTGGTGGACACGGTCCTGATGTTATCATGTTCGCCTGGTGCAGACATGCATGGGGTGCTCAGAGAAGGCATTCGAAGGCGGTTGGCAGTGTGGTCTGTGTTCAACACTGGCATGGAGGACTTGTAGGGTACCACACCGGTCGTATGATGTGTGTGGTTTGTTGTGGAGAGGTCATCACTGAGGTCCCCCATGCCGGTGTTGGGTGCAGGATGTGGATGACCAGTGGATCCACTATATGGTCTGGCATCACCATTGAGGGCTGTACATCCTGTGTGGGGCATATCCTCACCATGTGTGATGGGCAGAACTGTTAGACATCCCCCCCTAGTGTGTATGGTGCATGGCTGTTTAACAGTGGCCAGGTGTGAGAACACCTGGGACCGGTGGCGTTTGGTGTTGTGCCATGGGTAATGTTCCCAGTCTATGTATGGGTGGTTGCTGTCACCCAATACGGTGCTGTTGTGAGAGCATGCACACTCACCAGTGTCCTCAGGACATCTGTGCAGGTATCCTGTGTTTGGGAGTGTGGTCTGTAGCATGCAACAAACTGTATGCCAGTCCTACCCATGGTTAATTGCACCTAGATATTCCCCGCTGCAACGGCCATGTCTGTGGCATGGCCGGGTTGCTGTTGTGTGGCTGGACACACACGACGGTCCACATTCTGCCACCCATGCCGTCGCACCATGTGTATGCATGTCTGCTCTGTGCCGAGTCTAAGTGTCTGAGCATGCCCAGTAGGCAGCTGTGTAGATAGACACACAGCACAGTGCACACCGCGCCCGACTGCAGTTATACCCTGGGTGCATGCCTGTATCCCCATAGCGGCCACGTCTGTGGCATGGCCAGGTTGCTGTTGTGTGGCTGGACACACACGACGGTCCACATTCTGCCACCCATGCCGTCGCACCATGTGTATGCATGTCTGCTCTGTGCCGAGTCTAAGTGTCTGAGCATGCCCAGTAGGCAGCTGTGTAGATAGACACACAGCACAGTGCACACCGCCCGACTGCAGTTATACCCGGTGCATGCCTGTATCCCCTTAGCGGCCACGTCTGTGGCATGGCCAGGTTGCTGTTGTGTGGCTGGACACACACGGCGGTCCACATTCTGCCACCCATGCCGTCGCACCATGTGTATGCATGTCTGCTCTGTGCCGAGTCTAAGTGTCTGAGCATGCCCAGTAGGCAGCTGTGTAGATAGACACACAGTACAGTGCACACGCGCCGCGACTGCGTTGATACCCGTGAGCATGTCTGTCTCCCTTTGCAACCGCTAGGTGTGGGAGGCATGGCCATGGCCAGTACACCGGGGTACACGACAGTCGTCACCGATGTCTGCTACTATGCGTGTAGCCATGGCCAATGGCATCCTGCATAGATATGGTGACCATACAGGTGACACATGTGTGGCTGTCATGCCACATTGGCTGCCTACATCCTGCACGCGGATGCCCTCTCATAGGGTGAACTGTCATGCGGTGCATCCCGTATTCCTGTCGTGATGTACTGATCAGTAGTTACTTGGTATTCCCGACTGCAGCACTAACGTGTTACTGTACGGCGACCTTGGGATGGTAACAGGCTGCGTGACTGCGCACTCTGACTTAATTCCCGATCGGGCGCATTGCCTCTGCAGATGATACCACCCACGTAGGGGTATGCCTCCTGACAGCGCTGTGCTCAGTAAACCCGGTAGCGCGTTCTGTAAATGCTTCATACTGTAGTGAGTTCATGTAGATAGGCGTAGGTTCGGCTCCCGGCCCTTCCGTGTGTGTGTGTGTGTGTGTGTGTGTGTGTGTGTGTGTGTGTGTGTGTTTCCAGCTGCCTCTGCGAATGAACATGCTTTTAGATGCCTCGCAACACATACCTTGGCTATTGCCAGCTATTGTCTTGCGGGTGATGTCACCAGCCTAGAAGTATGCCTCTGACAGCGCTGTGCTCAGTAAACTCGGTAGCGTGTTCTGTAAATGCTTCATACTGTAGTGAGTTCATGTAGATAGGCGTAGGTTCGGCTCCCGGCCCTTCCGTGTGTGTGTGTGTGTGTGTGTGTGTGTTTCCAGCTGCCTCTGCGAATGAACATGCTTTTAGATGCTTCGCAACACATACCTTGGCTATTGCCAGCTATTGTCTTCGGGTGATGTCACCAGCCTAGAAGTATGCCTCTGACAGCTGTGCTCAGTAAACTTCGGTAGCGTTCTGTAAATGCTTCATACTGTAGTGAGTTCATGTAGATAGGCGTAGGTTCGGCTCCCGGCCCTTCCGTGTGTGTGTGTGTGTGTGTGGGTGTTTCCAGCTGCCTCTGCGAATGAACATGCTTTTAGGCGGCGCAACACATACCTTGGCTATTGCCAGCTATTGTCTTGCGGGTGATGTCACCAGCCTAGAAGTATGCCTCTGACAGCGCCGTGCTCAGTAAACTCGATAGCGCGTTCTGTAAATGCTTCATACTGTAGTGAGTTCATGTAGATAGGCGTAGGTTCGGCTTCCGGCCCTTCCGTGTGTGTGTGTGTGTGTGTTTCCAGCTGCCTCTGCGGATGAACATGCTTTTAGGCGCCGCAACACATACCTTGGCTATTGCCAGCTATTGTCTTCGGGTGATGTCACCAGCCTAGAAGTATGCCTCTGACAGCGCTGTGCTCAGTAAACTCGGTAGCGTTCTGTAAATGCTTCATACTGTAGTGAGTTCATGTAGATAGGCGTAGGTTCGGTTCCCGGCCCTTCCGTGTGTGTGTGTGTGTGTGTGTGTTTCCAGCTGCCTCTGCAGATGAACATGCTTTTAGGCGCCGCAACACATACCTTGGCTATTGCCAGCTATTGTCTTCGGGTGATGTCACCAGCCTAGAAGTATGCCTCTGACAGCGCTGTGCTCAGTAAACTCGGTAGCGTTCTGTAAATGCTTCATACTGTAGTGAGTTCATGTAGATAGGCGTAGGTTCGGCTCCCGGCCCTTCCGTGTGTGTGTGTGTGTGTTTCCAGCTGCCTCTGCGGATGAACATGCTTTTAGACGCCCGCAACACATACCTTGGCTATTGCCAGCTATTGTCTTGCGGGTGATGTCACCAGCCTAGAAGTATGCCTCTGACAGCGCTGTGCTCAGTAAACTCGGTAGCGCGTTCTGTAAATGCTTCATACTGTAGTGAGTTCATGTAGATAGGCGTAGGTTCGGCTCCTGGCCCTTCCGTGTGTGTGTGTGTTTCCAGCTGCCTCTGTGGATGAACATGCTTTTAGGTGCTTCAAAACACATACCTTGCCTAACAGCGGCCATTCCTGTACAGTTGTTGCCACCCACCTGTACATGTGCCTCTGCTAGTGCTGTACTCGGTGGTCCACGTAGCGCATACCATACCTGTGTTGTACGTTTGTGTGGTTGGGTATGTGGGGGTGTGGTCAATCACCATGCGTGCCACATGTGTGTGTGTGTCCAGGCTCCCAGCTGCATGGGTTCATACGGTATGGCTTTGAGGTTTACGTGGAACACCCATAACCTGGCGCCATCCTTGTGTTTGTGGATGGCGGGGCAGCTCGTGTACTGCTTGTGTGCTTGTTCGGGTCGGCGACCTCCGTAGCGTGTTCTCCACGTACACCTTACTATGGTGTGGTGGGGTGCTGCTGTGTACATTACACTCACGGGCCTGCCGGATGTGTCCGTCTGTATCTCTTTCTTTGTATATCTATGTACCTATGTTGTGGGCGTACCGCTGCTCTACCATGGACAGCTGTCTTCCCCATGTATCGCATATTTGCACGGCTGACACATATAACTGTGGTACGTTGCATATCCACACATTGTCCATGCACCGTCCGTATTCCAGAACACCTCATAGACATCTGCTGGATTACGTGGCAGACACCTATTCTTGCTGTCCTGACACTGTACCCATACACGACATACACCTTGTGTGTACTTGCCTATTTATGGTGTGTGTATGTCTAACTGTGCTGTATGCATGGCCGTGTGTGTGTCCTGCTATAGCCATGTGTGCAGCTGTCGCCACTATGGGTATCCTTGTGGACCGCTGTTACATGTGCACGTCTGCACATACCTGCAGACTGTACTACCCCTCCGACGGCAGCGGCCTTAGATCGGCCGCTGCCCCTGGGTGTGGGGGTACATGGCGCCACCACAACACATGGTGCACCCATCTTGGTATACCTACGTGGCACGCCTACTAGACAGGTGGCCCTACTAGAGCGGCGCCCTGGGCAGCCGCAGGATTGGCGTATGCCTACGGCCGGCTATGGGCACATCACAAGGCATACGTCTACATTCGGTGTTTTACGACGTCTAGATTATAACACCACAGGAGGGACCTCCTCAGCTATGCTGACGAATGCGGATGTAGATAGATTAGTAGGTGGAGGGTTGGCCACACACCAGGGCTGACCGATGGATAACTGCTGAGGCATCTTTTGAGAGGCAGGTGGAGCAAACACCCGTAACGGGAATGTAGTGTAGATACAGATGTAGGGTTAACATACATTTGTCCACTCTGTCAGTTCTGTACCGTTGTATTACAGTGATATACTATGCATATCTTCCATATACATTGTTAGGTCTTCGATTGTTGAGGATTCGGCATAGTACAATATCATACTACGGAAAAACGGAAAAACTGCAAAACTGTGAAAAACAAACAAACCAGCAACCTGCGGCAAGAATAGTCCCCGTAGTTCGACACAACACAAGTCTTCTTAACGTTTAAACAGTTTATTAAAACATGCAACGTTTTCGTTGCTTTCACAACTTCTTCAGAAAAAAGCAAATTCTAAGAATGTTCACAATCAACAATGTGAGTTTTAAAAACTCGTTAAAACTCACATTGTTGATTGTGAACATTTTTAGAATTTGCTTTTTTCTGAAGAAGTTGTGAAAGCAACGAAACGTTGCATGTTTTAATAAACTGTTTATGTGTTGTGTCAACTGAGGACTATTTTGCCGCAGGTTGCTATTTTGTTTTCATAGTACAATATCATGTAATACGTGTGTTCATAGGATGCTTTCTGAGATGTTGACATGTGTGTGTGTCGTTAGCAGTGCGTCTGTGCTTTCTATGCTGTGGCTACATGTTCATTGTTCGCATAGAAAGTGACAAATGGAAGTGTAAGGGTGGATATTTAAAGCCTGGATGCTTCCATGTTATGTGTAAGTCTCACGGGGACTACGGGTGATAGCGCATACATGTCTATGAAGAACCTTTGGATACCATATGTGACCTGTCGTGGACGAAATGTTTACGTTGACTGTTCCATCTACCTATGTGTGACATGGTTTGTGGCCATAGGGTGCCAGCGAGTCTTTATTGTTGATTAGGTGTTTTCCATGGTCAATTGACATCAATCCTATTAATTCACTGAAGGATGTCTTTCATTGGTGGGAACGCCATAGTTTGACCATCGTATGTCTTTCCCAGCTGGCGTTGATATTGTGCCATTGGTATGGTTCCACAGGTCACCCATCTGTTCCGCTGTATGGAAGCGTGTGATCCCCATTTATGTGCTGGCAGATTGAGTGCTGTGTACGCCGGTATCTGCCCAGCGGTCTGGCTTTGTATGGGGAGTGTCTACTGTAGTCCCTATCTGTATTTCCTGGGTTATGCCTTGCAACAGCTGTGGGATTCCCCCAGGTTTGCAGCTATGGGTGCCATCTTGGCCGTACGTTTGTCCATCCATGGGAACTGCCTACTGGACACTAGTATAGGGCTGTACACATTTCACAGCTGCATTCTGCATTTTCCGGTGGATGATTGGCATTATTAGTGCGGAGTAATGCATATGCCATGCCCACGTCCCTCACACGGGGCGGGACAACGAATCATCTGCCAATCCACACCGAGACCCATTTTTGCATACCCACGATCCCATGTCTGCAACCCTCGACAGTACCCATTGCACATCCTTCATGTGTGCGGGAATGGGATGTGAACGCATGTCTATGGACGCAGCAACCTGGGGAGTCCTATCCATATGTCCTGCATTTCATGGACACTTGTCATCACCCTTGAACACGCTTGTGGTGCATATATCTACCTGTGCCGTAGTCACGGCTGTCACCTCTTCTGGGTCACACGATCGCAGCCTGTTGCCAACACGTAAGGAAAAATTTTTGGGTCCTACAATGGACACCGATGTGCATATGTAAAGTGTAGAACATGTTGGACTGTGTCCATTCGGCCAGTGGGTTTGACTGCCGCTGTATGTTCCCCAGTCGCGGATGTCTGTTTGCCTACCCATATTATGTAGTGCTACGGAACCCGTGTCCTTCCACAATTAACCCATATGGTGTTACTGTAGTACTGCAGGTTGGCAACTGCTTTAAGTAATCCTCAGAGGTCCCATTGTGAACTATCCGCCACTGTATTGTCATTATAACACAGCCGGTACATGTAGAACCTATTTATTCATGAAAGGATGTTATTTATGGGTGGGAACGCCATAGTTTAACCATGCTATGACCTTCCTAGTTGTCGTTGTTGGTGTGCCATTAATATGTGTTCCACAGGTCGCCCGTATGTTCAGCGGAGTGGAAGCGGGTGATCCCCATATACTTGCTAGCAGCTTGGTTGCTGTGTACGCCGGGATTCGCACGGCAGGATAGATTGCTATGGGGTGTGTCTACTGTTGTTTCCATCTGTATTTCCTGTGTTATGCCTTACTACAGCTGTGTGATTCCACCAGGTTTGCTATTATGGGTGCCATCTTGGCCGTACGTTTGTCCATCCTTGGGAAATGCCTACTGGACACTGGTGTAGGGCTGTACCCATTTCACAGCTGCATGTAGCATTCTCCGGTGGATGATTGTCATTATTGGTGGGGGTAAGGCATGTTCTGTACCCACATCCCTCCCACGGGGCGTGACAATGGATCATCTGCCAATCATCTCCGACACCCATTTCTGCATACCCACGATCCCATGGCTGCAACCCTCGACAGTACCCATTGCAAATCCTCCATGTGTGCGGGAATGGGATGTGGACGCACATCTGTGGACTCGACAATCTGTGGATTTCTGTGCATATGTCCCGCATTTCATGGACAGTTGTCATCAACCTTGAACACGCTGGCGGTGCATATATGTAGCTGTGCCGTAGTCACGGCTGTAGTTCATCTTGGTCTTCCGCTCGCACCTGGTTGGCGTTGCAAAAGGATAAATTTTTGGGTCCTACAATGGACACAAATGTGCATATGTAAAATGTAGAACATGTTGGACTGTGTCCATCTGGCCAGTGGTTGTGACCGCTGCTGTATGTTCCCCAATCGCGGATGTGTGTTTGAATACACATATTATGTTGTGCTATGAAACCCATGTTCTACTACGATTAACCCAAATGGTATTGATGTAATGCTGCAGGTTGGCAACTGCTTTAAGTAATCCTCAGAAGGCCCAGTAGGACATATACGCCACTGTATTGTCAATATAACACAGCCAGAACATGTATACCCTATTTATTCATTGAAGGATGTTCGTTATATGCGGGAACGCCAGTGTTGAAACATCCTATGACCTTCCTAGTTGAAGTTGTTAGTGTGCCATTAGTATGTGTTCCACAGGTCGCCCATTTGTTCCGCAGTATGGAAGCGAGTGATCCTCATGTTGTTGCTGGCAGATCGAGTGCTGTATACGCCGGTATTCGCACGGCGGTCTGACTTTGTATGGGGAGTGTCTACTGTAGTCCCTATCTGTATTTCCTGTGTTATGCCTTACTGCAGCTGTGTAATTCCACCAGGTTTCCAGTTATAGGTGCCATCTTGGTCGTACACTTGTCCATCCATGGGAATTGCCTACTGGACACTGATATAGGGCTGTACACATTTCACACCTGCTTTTAGCATTATCCAGTGGATGCTTTGCATCATTAGTGGGGAGTAAGGCACGTGCTATACCCACATCCCTCCCACGGGGCGGGACAACGGATTATCTGCCAAACAACACCGAGCCCCATTTTTGCATACCCAGGATCCCATGGCTGCAACCCTCCACGGTACCCATTACACATCCTTCATGTGTGCGGGACTGGGATGTGGACGCACTTCTATGACCACGACAATCTGGGGATTTCTGTTCATATGTCCTGCATTTCATGGACAGTTGTCATCAACCTTAAACACGCTGGTGGTGCATATGTCTAGCTGTGCCGTAGTCACGGCTGTCACTCTGTCTGGGTCGATCGCAGCTGGTCGATATTGCGAACGGAACAATTTTTGGAGTCCTACAATGGACACCGATGTGCATATGTAAAGTGTAGAACGTGTTGGACTGTTACCATCTGGCCAGTGGTTTTGACTGCTGCTGTATGTTCCCCAATCGCGGATGTCTGTTTGACTACCCATATTATGTATTACTTGGCCTATCTATATCCACGTGCCAGTAAGCGGAAATACAGCAAACCTTGAGTCCTGCTCATCTTCATAAAAGACATTATTGAACATATATCAGGCCAAAACAGACAATGACAAAAACGATACACTCCACAGTCAAAAGATACTGAGCTCTTTCACCCACTAACATGGGGCATCGTCGAGTACGAAATACATTACATAGTCGTCCCTTATACACTTCCTTCAGAGTCATTTTAAAGTCAATTAATCAATAAACCTGCTCATAGTTAAGTGGACAGTGCTCCAAGTCTTGATGATAACGTGACATATACAAATCAGTGTTGCATACATTACTTAATGGAAACAATAATACAACAACAATGTGTTAATATAAATACAATATTGGTCAATACAATCAGTATATTGAAACATAGTTGATAATTGTTGTGAGTAAACCTTAGAATGTAGTGTGTTGATCATGATATTGTATATCAATGTGTATAATTGTTGCATTACGATTCCAAAGCATGGAATCAATAAGTACAATTTAAGCATAGTTTGTATAAATATGAATGTAAATGAGTCACAATGTTACATATGAATATGACTGTATTATAACTATATCAATATGAAATGGAATAAACTGTAGTTGTTTACATCTTGTTTTCAAGTGACAAATCTATGTCCATGCGTCATATATACGGACGTCGGACTGCTGTGTGTAGATATATACATGTGAACCCCTCGTTTCATACCTTTCTTTGTTACTGTCTGTGGATTACCTGTGTACACACATCAATTACCATGCCATACCTTTCCACTGTACAGGTTCTGGCATGGTGTACGGCTGGTTGGCCCTTAATCTTGCTGTATGTTACATTGACCAGTGTCTATCTGGCAATTCGCTGGCGTGTCATGTGTGACCTTCTTGCTACTTTAGGGACCTGATCCCATAATTGTGGCGTGCTTCCACTGGCCATATATCTGTCTGTCGTCTGGGATCTGTGTGTAACCAGTCCTTTCAGGACACTTTCTATTGTTGTTCTTCTTTGGTTACATATATGAGTACTTTGGTATGTTGTGCTATTATTGTGTGTGGAGAATTTCTCCACGGGCCTCTGCTGACACTGGACATATATCCAGCTAGCCTAGCCTGGTCAACAAGTGTGAGCCAACTGAGCGCATAATTAATGCGGGCACCTTCTGACAAGTGGGTCGGGTTACTGATGCATAACCGTCATCAATCCATACTACTAACACATCGTTATTCTATCCACAGTCTATGTTTGTCTCATCACATAGCGTGTGTTTCTCACTATTTCTAACGGTACTTTACATGGCATTGCCCGATTCCATACTTTCAGAGGCTAACATTTATGAGACATGTCTGGTTGATGTGGAGGACACATCCTTAACCTTCCCTGCTTGAGTGGATCACACACGCACACTTTTCGCATTTCCTAATTGTGCGTTACTGGCAGGCGCACATGCATATCCGTATTCTGTTTATATATGTTTACTGGGTCTGTGTGGTTACGTGGTGTGTGTTAGTTGTGACTATTCCGGTAACATATCTCTGATCCGGTTGACGGACGTGTGCAGAACGCACTTACACCTTTATACATGTAACAGTCTTTGCAGCATGGGCGCATTACGTACCGCGTTCACATGTATATGTTCTATAGTCGTAATTCAAGCGGGACTGCATTCACGTTTGCGGTTACTGTGACCACTACCGTTAGCTGTTCGGTCTCATTAATATGCATACCCATGGTACTTAGCTACATTTACATATCCCCCCCCCCCGCACTCACGCACGTCACAGGCATCCATTCTCCTGCTGGGAAAGGTGCGGTACTACATGTTAAACATTCCTTATTCCCTCACGCTCATGGCCCAGGATGCATATGTCGTGACCGCAGGGATGTTCAGATCACAGGTGCTTATATCCCCTACGCATACACGCCTTGATTGTCAGGGTGTTCCTGTGGTGCTTTGGGTTTGGTCCTCTGCGCCCAGTGTGGGGAACTGCCCTGACCGTGTACGAATGTTAGATGAGTCACATGGGCACGGTTTGTCCGTGTCTATGGTACCATGCCCCCCCCCATTATTCCTAACCGTGTGCGCTGATTGGCCGGTGTACCCGTTGTAGATCTTGTTATAGTAATTGCACACGGTCTGGTCGAACGGACCTATTTCCATTACTAACCCTCGGTATTTATAACCTGTCTCGCTATATTACATGGGTTTAACATTGCGTGACGGCTTTCACTGAGCCACGGACATGTCCGTTGCTTAGTTCGGGCCAGTCCCGCTCTGCTACACACATTTAACATGGCGGAACAGGTTGAACAGCTCAGCAACGGGGACATCGGGCTCTCCGTCGCTGTTTAGTATTGAATCGCTATGTTGACTTTGTTTCACAGAGCGAGACAGTGTCGACATTGGTAACGGACATCTCGCGCAGTACGTCCGCACCACCGCGGGTGCCGTATGTCTGCGTTTGGGCGGCGGACAGTCATTATGCTGTGCCATTATGTCTGGGAATATATGGTTTCTTTCCATACATGATATGGCATACTAGCAATGACCCGCGTCTGGGTGTGGGTACTGCTGTATTTACCCACGGCAAGAGTGGCCTTAGGTTAAGTGGTGCCCTAGGCAGAAGGACTCCATGGTGCCACCGCCACATCACCCGCTACCCCCGTCCTGGTCTACCTACACCAAATAAAGGCTGGAAAGGTGCCCGAGTAGAGCAACGCCCTAGGCGGCTGCCTAGTTGGCCTATGCCTAAGGCCGGCTATGTGTGTGGTCCCTCGGGCGTCGGACTCGGGAATGCGCCACGTCTGCCGTGGGTATATCTAGCATTACCCACATCCGGCCGTGGTTTATTGCTATGATGTTCCATGTGTACAGTGGTGCCGGTTAACATACATATGCCTTTCTCAAAAGCCGAATTCACACTTCTGAACACTACTGTGGTCTCCTTTAAGGCCCCTGAGCCAGTGGTAAACATTACTCAAACCGCTGAATCACGTACATATGCCTTCCACCAGCACCTACAGGACTGCATGGATCAGGCAATCCCATACAAAACTGAGACTCTTTGTACCAAAGCCAAGCATCCAGTCTGGTGGACCCCAGCCATGAACAAGCTCTACAATGACAGGAGGTAGCTACTACAAGATAGAGCGGAATACTTGTAAGGTAAGACACCCTTGCTCATTATATGTGAAGAACTACAAGCTGTCATGAAATCATCCAGGGGAAATTCAACAGAGAAATCAACAAGGACTCGACAGACAATCATAAGGCCTTCTTTAGCTATGTTGGACACCTGGGAGGACACTCCCAGATATGCTCAGACTGGGTTCAGAATGATGTGAAGATGACTGAACCTACACACATTGCCAACATACTGGCTGACAGGTTCGGTGCTAACTTCTCCCCCCACATGGAGAGATATCTATACCAGAGGATTGTAGATCCTGGAACATCTGTAACGCACAGGTGGGAAATGCTCTCTCCAAGGCAGTAAACACAGCATCCATGGGACCAGATGGTGTCCCAGCTGTGTACTCCATGAACTCAATGGAGAATTAAACCCACAGTTAGGACAGCTGTTTAATCTTAGCCTCACCTCAGGATCATTACCCAAGTAGTGGCACAAGGCGACTGTAGTCACACTTCACAAGGATGGTGCCTCCACTGACCCTGGTAATTACCATCCCATTAGCTTGACAAGCCTTATCTGCAAAGCCATGGAGAAGGATCATAATGGAACTCATAGATAAAGACATAGGGGACTTGCATACTTTGGATCCAACCCAGTTTGGCTTGGTCAAAGGCAGATCATGCCTTTTAAACGTGTTTTACTTTTTAGGATCAGTCACCAAGGCCATTGATGAGGGTAAAGAAGTCCATACAGCCTACCTCGACCTGGCAAAGGCCTTCGACACAATACCCCCCTCAGGTATCATTGATAAACCCGTCAGCTTGAATGTAAATACATACATCGCCAGATGGGTTGCAAACTGGCTAAGTCACAGAACCCACACGGTCATAGTTGCTGGCGCAATGTCATATTCACAGCCGGTCACAGGTGGTGTCCCACGGGGCTCAGTCCTGGGTCCACTATTATTCAGCATCTACATTTCCAAAGTACAAGCAAACACAGGGGGGGTATGGCTGACAATGTTTGCAGATGACTGCAAACTGGGTGCCATAGTCGAACACACATCTGACACAGATATCCTTCAGAAGGGCCTCACAGATGTGGATAACTGGTGCCAGAGACATGGCCTACAGCTAAATGCCGGGAAATGCATAGTCATACCCTTCGGGAAGAACAAGGTTACCCCTAGCTACCATATAGGTGGCAATCCACTGAGCACAGAGGGAGTTACCAGGGATCTGGGGACCCGGGTTGTTGTTAACCGTTCGTTCGACACACACGTTGCTAACGTAGTTAGGTAGACCTTCAACATTGCCCACCTCATCATGAAGGGATTCACATCTAGATCAGGAGAGGTCATTGTCCCCTTGTACTCATCACTCATTAGACCTATGATTGGGTACAATGCCCTGTTCAGAATGTATCTGACCCGACACCTGCAGCAGCTGGAAAGGCCCCAACAGTTCATCGACAAACGGATGCAGGGTCTCAGGAATATGTGTTATGCTGACCGACTGAAAGGATTCCAGCTCTATTCAGTCGCATACCACTTGCCCAGAGGTGACCTGAGCCTGGCATACAAGGCCATGTCGAACCCAGATTTGATGACTATGCTTCACCTAAAGAATCTAGATCCTTCAGAACCACAAGGGCAGGTGGCGTACACCTTGACACTGTCATTAATAGAACGTGCTGGTGGGACAGATTCATCACCCAGACACTCACTATGCTGTGGAACAACATCCCAGTACATGTGAGGCAGAGCACCTCGCTGGCCTTGTTTTAGTATTTTGACAAGGATGTCTGAATTGATTTATTTAACTAACCTTCTAAATGAATATTTACTTTACCACATTGTGAATCTTTACATTTCATTGATATATTTTACATTAGTCATAATCATAAGGTTTATCTCTATATATTATGGTTCATTTATATTACTAGGTGTCTCTAGTTCTTTTAATATATTGGCACAATCCTAGAACATATATATGTAGCTTATACACTCGGACATTTGGAAAACATTATGTTGGTTCTTCTTTCATATATATACATATATCTTTATTTTTCTATGAAGAATATACTTTTTGAAGCAATGTCTGATTTACTCACTGTGTGGAATCTGTAACCCAAGTAAAGTTTTTTAGCTTGTTTGCCTTTAAGGCATTTAATTAATACTTAGCACATCTAATTTACTGACCAATTAAGGGTTTTAAATGTAGTAGGTTGGACTGCATTGTATGTATTCTGAATAAGTCTGCTTATGAAGCAGACAAAAAGCGCTTCAATAAACTATGGTGACTGCATTTAATTCCTGGTGGGCTCTGAGTGGTCACTGACCGTTTCTACAGTACCTCATGTTTGCTTTGGACTTTCTCAGCTGGTTCTCTGTGTTTTTTGTATGGGGAATGTCAAGTGTAGTCCCTATGTGTATTACCTGTGTAATGCCTTACTGCGGCAGTGTAATTCCACGGGTTTGCAGTTATGGGTGCCATCTTGGCCGTACACTTGTCCATCCATGTGAATTGCCTACTGGACACTGGTATAGGGCTGTACACATTTCACACCTGCATTTAGCATTCTCCGGTGGATGCTTTGCATTATTAGTGGGGAGTAAGGCAGGTACTATGCCCACATCCCTCCCACGGGGCAGGACAACGGATTATCTGCCAGACAACACAAAGCCCCATTTCTGCATACCCAAGATCCCATGGCTGCAACCCTCGACAGTACCCATTACACATCCTTCATGCGTGCGGGACTGGGATGTGGACGCACATGTATGGACACGTCGATCTGGGTATTTCTGTTCATATGTCCTGCATTTCATGGACACTTGTCATCAACCTTAAACACGCTGGTGGTGCATATGTGTAACTGTGCCGTAGTCACGGCTATAGCATCGTCTGTTGTTCGGAAACGGCTGGAGTGAGTTCTGTGAGAAGGTATTTTGGGTCCTTCAATGGACACCAATGTGCATATGTAAAGTTAGATGTTGCTGGACTGTGTCCAACTGGCCAGTGCTTTTGACTGCTGCTGTATGTTCCCCAATCGCGGATGTCTGTTTGACTACCCATTCTTCGTGGTGCTCACGTAACCAGGTGATTTAGAACTGTGAACAAATGGTGTACATCCAAAGATGCAGGTTAGCAACTGCTTCAAATAAACCTCAGACGTCCCAATAGGACATATCCGTCACTGTATTTTCAACATAACACCACGGAACATGTAGATCCCCTATGTATTCTTTTAACCATGTTGGCTTCATAGGTGGGAACGCCATAGTTTACATATCCTACTTGGCGTTGTGGGTGTGCCATTAGTATGTGTTCCACAGGTCGCACATCTGTTCCGCTGTATGGTAGCGGGTGCTCCTCATTCTGTTGCTGGCAGATTGAGTGCTGTGTACGCCCGGTGTTGGCACGGCGGTCCAACTTTGTATGTGGAATGTCAACTGTAGTCCCTATGTGTATTTCCTGTGTTATGCCTTACCGCGGCTGTGTAATTTCCCGGGTTTGCAGTTGTGGGTGCCATCTTGGCCGTACGGTTGTCCATCCATGAGAATTGCCTACTGGACACTAGTATAGGGCTGTACACATTTCACACCTGCATTTAGCATTCTCCGGTGGATGGTTTGCATTATTAGCGGAGAGTAAGGCAGGTGCTACGCACATCCCTCCCACGGGGCGGGACAAAGGATTGCCTGCGAAACAACACCGAGCCCAGGTTCTACATACCCAGGATCCCTTGACTGCAACAGTCGACAGTACCCATTACACATCCTTCATGTGTGCGGGACTGTGATGTGGACGCAGTTCTATGGACCCGGTACCCTGGGTATTTCTGTGCATATGTGCTGCATTTCATGGACAGCTATCATCAACATTAAACACGCTTGCGGTGCATATGTGTAGCTGTGACGTGGTGACGACAATGAGTTCACGTAGGGGATGATGTAAGCGGGCACGCTGTCCTTTAATAAATTTTTGGGTCCTACAATGGACACCACTGTGCATATGTAAAGTGTAGAGCTTGTCGGACTGTGTCCTTGTGGCCAGTGGGTTTCACTGATGCTGTGTGTTCAACAATCGCGGATGTCTGCTTGACTACCCATACTGTGTGGTGCTACAGGAACCATGTTTTCCGAGACCAGAACCCAATGGTGTACATCCAATGTTGCAGGTTAACAACCGCTTTAATTAATCCCCAGAGGTCACGGTTGGGAGGTATCGCCACTTTATTGTCGGAACAACACCTCCAGACTAGGTACATCACGGGAACTTTAGCCCGTTCTTACCGGCCATTTGCAATTGTAATTAGCAGACACGTGTCAATACATGTATGATAATACATATTGTCATGCCGAAGTTAATCTATGTTATTTGGACAATGGCTTCTGCTATTGGCATCCGTTGCTGTGAGTGTTGCTGGTTACCATACACATTGCTTGCTCAGAGGCAGACTTCCCAATTCTGCACACTACTGTGGTCTCCTTTAAGGACCCTGAGCCAGTGGTCGACAGTACTGCAGCCACTGCATCAATCACATATGCCGTCTACCAGTACCTACAGGACTGCATGAACCAGGCATTCCCTTACCCAACTGTGGTTCATTGTACCAATGCCAAGCATCCAGTGTGGTGTACCCCAGCCATACACAGGCTGTACAACAAGAGGAGGTGGCTACTACAAGGCGGAGCAGACACCTTGTGAGGTATGACACCCTTGGTCATCATATGTGTAGAGCTACATGCTGTCATGCCATGGTCATGGGCACATTCCACAGATATACCTACATGGACCTGGCTGACAATCATACCACCTTCATTTGCTATGCTCGACACCTGGGAGGTCACTCCCACATATGCTCTGACTGGGTTCACAAAGAGGTGGAGTTTACTCAACATACACACATTGCCAAAATACGGGCTGACAAGTTCAGTGTGGACATCTCCACACCCTCCCCCACATGAGGAGATGTCTGTACCAGCGGTTTGTGGTCCCCAAATGTTCTGTGACACACGGGTGGGACATGCTCTCTCCAGGGTAGTGGACATAGCATCCATGAGACCAGCTGGTGACCCGACTGTGTACTCCACTATCTCATTGAGGAATTAGACCCACAGTTAGGACAGCTATTTCTTTGTAGCCTCACCTCAGGTAACGTACCCAGGTTGTGTCGCATGGCAACTGTAGTCCCACGTCACAGGGCCAATGCCTCCACTGACCCTGGTTATTACTGTCCCATTACCATGAGGAGACCTATCTGCAAAGACATGGGGAGGGATCATACTGCGGCTCGTAGATGAAGGCATAGGGGACATGCATACTTTGCATCCAACACGGTTTGGCTTGTTCAGGGGCGGTTCATGCCTTTAAAGCATGGTTGACATTTTCAGGACAGTCACCAAGGCCATTGATGGGGGTCTTGCAGTCCATACAGCCTACCTCGACCTGGCAAAGGCCTTCAACACATTACCCCCCTCAGGTATCGTTCATAAACCCATTGGCTGGTATGTGAACACGTACATCACAGGATGTGTTGTAAACTGTCTATGTGACACACCCACGCGGTCATAGTTGCTGGCAGCATGTCGGACCTACTGCCTGTCGCAAGCGGTGTCCCATGGGGCCCTTACCTGGGTCCACTCCTCATACATCTACATTTGCACAGTACAGGCACACACAGGGGTGTTATGGGCAACATTGTTTGTAGATGACTGCAAAACAGGTGCCATAGTGGGACGGACATCTGACACAGATATCCTTCAAAGGGGCCTCCCAGATATGCATATCTGCTGTCAGGGACATGTCCCACAGCTAAATGCTAAGTAATGCAACATCATACCTGTCGAGGAGTACTAGGTCACCCCTGTCCAGCATATAGGTGGCTGTCCACTGAGCACAGGGGTGATTACCAGGGATCAGGGGACAGAGTTTGTCGGTCACCATTCGTTCAACACACACGTTGCTATCGTGGTTCGGTGGGACTTCTACATTGCCCACCTGTTTGTGCAGGGATTCACATCTACATCAGGGTAGGTCATTGTCTCCTTGTACCCATTACGTGTTACACCTATGATTTACTACATTGCCCCATTCGGAGGGTATCTGACCATACACCTACAGCAGCTGGGAAGGCCTCATAGGTTAATTGTCATACAGATGCAGGGTGACATGGTTTTGTGTAATGCTGCCCCACTTGTAGGACCCTGCCCCATTCAGTCACATACCTGTTGTTTAGTGTTGACCTGTGCCTGACATACGAGGCCATGTCAACCCATATGTCATGTCTATGCTTCACCTACTGTATCTGCATCCCTCAGAACCAAAAGGGCAGGTGACATGAACCTTGTCACGGTCATTAATGGGATGTGTTTGAGTGACACATATGTCACCCAGACACTCACAATGCTGTGGATCTACATCACAGTACATGTGAGACAGAGATCCTTCCTAGCCTTGTTCGCGGCTATGTTGTCCATTGGATGGGGAATTGCAGGTATAGGCCAGGGATCACATCATTATCACTGCTTGACAGAGGTACAGCAATATCATGAGTATTTTATCTCCAGCACAGAAGGTTGGCAAAGTAATCCTAACTATGGTGTAGGGTTATGGCTGAACCTGGGTCGATGGCCTACCCTGTACCTATGGACGTATGAACCTATATTCATAGTTTGTCACATTTACACTTGTCTATCCCTATCCTCTTTCTCAAGTGTATATTTCTGTGGCACATGATTGTCCTCTGTATTACTTGCAGGTATGCTGTCTACAGTGCACATACGTCACAGTTGATGACAGTGTATCTGTGTCCCTAACACTGTGATACTGAGGACTACCACACATCCTTCACAACATTACATGCATATGTCCATTCTATTCTTCTTTGGCCTATGGGGGGGGGGTTAAGGCAACAATTACACAAGTCCCTGTTTGTGCATGCTTCATGTTGGTGTTTGACCAGCCTCCGTTGCAGTCGTGTGTTGGACGGTAGTGTTTCTGTGTGTTTGGCATGTGTTTTTATTGCGGTACATCTGTGGGAGGTGTGGTTGGCACATGTTCCTCTTTGCAGGGACACCCATCCTGGGGTTTGTGTCATGCATCTGCACTTGGCACATGCCATATGTCCTGTACTATTCCCACAGTCGTGTATGCCTTCATGCACTACTACTGCGTGTTACTGGCTGTTTGTATGTGGTACACATGGTGATTGTGATGGTTGGCTTGACCTATTCCCATGCTAGAACATACACATCTGTCAATTCGTTGTTTAAATCAGACTGTAACACTCATTCGTCTTTTCAAAATGACAGTCAATAACACAGGAAGCTCAGATTAACAACGTTTTACTACTGTGCACCAGGAGGCAAATAACTATGCAGTACAAGTTTAGAGTTTTGTCTTACTGTATACATGTAACAGCTGTATGAGTATTTTGTTTACAATCATCTTTTGCACACATTAATGATGTGGTCAGTCACAGGGCATTTACATCACTATAGTCCACAATATTGTATTCCTACAACAGTGCTGAGGTAATGCTTATTGAATGTTTTCCCATGAGGATAGCACAGCCTTGCGAGCCACATAGTCAATTAGAATGTCCTTGGTAAATTCTGCTCTGTCACGGTTCCAACACTGTTCAGATCCGGTCGTCACTTCATTTCCTACTAGGTTCCTTTGTCTCTCTGGTGAGCAGCTGTACTCTGTCTTAGATAGAGCTCACAAGGCCATCCTCCTCAGTGGAAGGATGACAGATATACCTGTACATACATTTATTATTCTCTAACCCAGCAGATGACTAATGCTGAATGACATACACCTGCTGCACTGGTTACTGCCAGGGTCAGGGTTCAATCACACTGCAGCTACACTACAGGCAATTACATGCATGATAAGCTCTACTGCCATATTGTAAAATAGAATAATATGCATTATACACTATTTGCTTCTAAACTAGCACGTCATATATATGTTTAAATATATATTTTGCTAACATTCTCCCTCCTTTGATTGCTTCTATTCTATCCAGAAACATATACAACATTATTTCATTCCCTAGCCTCTTCCTCTTTGGAGCGTTTAACTAGGCAAGTCATTTGTTGTACATTTCAGAAAGGATTTCATTTTGTATTAACAAATACCACTACAGGTCTTGATACATAGTCTCGGTTACAGATACGTCGACAGAGTCCCTGACTAATACTTACATGCAAAGTATCCGCAACAGACACATGCTCCCAATATGAGCAGAACAACACAAATGGCAATCAAGATATTCAGTATGACTGAACCCCATCCACCAAATGGTTTGTGGAAATGGTTCGTCAGTGGGTTTGGGCCTGGTTCCGCCATGGATGACACCTGCTGTATTACCTCTAGGTGGGCGTTGATATTGTTGTTATTATGTGGTACTTGGACACAGCGGTCTTCTTTGATAAGCGCGCACGGAACAATTCTCGCCGCCAGGGTGCAGTCGTGCGCTATTACATTTTGTGACACAACAGTTCTCATTGCATCCAGTTCATCAGTCACAAGTTCAAGTCACATTGCTCATTCCTCCGACAGGTTTTGACAACTTCCTCTGTTCCATGATTGATTTCACTACTCCACAAGCTGGGAGTGTTCCAGCCCAGGATATAACGCTGTCACTCAAGTCCATATGAATCGATATTCCTTTATCTCTTGCAGAAGAATGGATTTTCAGAACAGCTTCCATTTCACCCACTGGATTAGTAGGTTTATCGACTGTGTTCCCAGTTCTTTGAGCTATATGTGTTATAGTTCGTTTCGTACCCAGAGGCAATTGTGCAGTATGTCATGTGACTGGAGCCAGATAACCCAAATAACAACTGCGGACCAATTCTCAGGTAACCATTGATATGCTTTTTCCCACAAACAAAATGACAATATTCTACTTTACTACTGATGCGGGTTACCTCTGCATGTAACATTTTCCTGTCTATAACAGAGGACTGTTTATACAATTCAGGATGTTTCTGCACATCCTTCCACGTTGTTCTCATGAAGCTTCAATACAAATCATGAATGGTGCTACAACTAGTACTGTGATCTTTGGCTGTTATATGACATTTGTAAGACACAGTTATGTTACAAATACTCCCACCAACTTGAACTGTATCATGTTTATGACAACAAACAATTACTTTTTGTGTAACAGGTAAGTACAGTGCCACTTTGTCCTGTGATCTCACAGAACCTGTATCAAAGTGTAAATATTCACAAGTCTCACTCTATCCCCAAGGGGACAACATACATCGGAAGTCCTCCATATGATGTAGGTATGGCAGTACAAACACAGCAATTTAAAATGTTCATAGTCTGTACATGCACAGCGTCATGCCTAGGTATGTGTTGAAGTTTGGAAGCCACTCTGTGGCCAGTTCATCACGTATCACTATTTGTATCTGTGTAGTTATATGCAGGTAAGGTCCCAGCAAATGTAAAGTCAACACAAACATGGTTAATAGGTGTATGATCAGTAGGACAGTAAACCACATGTCTTTGGGGTTGCTTTGTATTGTTATACAGTCTGGCCGGGTGATTCAGTCTCTATGGTATATCAGCTACAAGATGTAAATCAGACTTGATATCCTTTACGGTTTGAAAAATGTGAGGTGAACCCAGGGCGACCTCTCCATAAACTTTACTGCAGTAGGCGTTGCCAACAGTACCTGGTACAGACCTTCACACATTGTACTTGGCAATAATCTTCTTTGGATAACAGTGACATACACACAGGATACTGGTGTCAGCTATGCGTCCGGCTTCGCTTGCTCTTTATCTGTAAAAGACTTTAACTGCAAAACAGTGTTATTGGTTAACAATCCTCTCATGTCACCTGCTAATGAGCCACCGACCTCCAGCTCTGCAGGCATGACAGCTTTCCACTCTGGCACATGATATGCCATTCCAAATACTACTTCGAAGGGGTCAAACACTTTACATTTGGAACTGTTGTCATGCTCAGCAATGCTAGAGGTAGACAGCAAATGAAACTCGTCTGGGTGTCACCCACCAACCTCCTCAACTTATTTCTCGGGATCCCATTGTACCGCGCCACCAGTCATGCTGACTGTGGGTTGTACATGCAATTTATATTCATGGAAATACCAAATAATCCCCCAGGTTGCGTGATTGTCTGGTTCACAAAATGTGTTCTATTGTCACTGTAGCTTCTTTACAGTATGCCAGATCTAGGGATACTTTATTTTACTGGCACCTTTGCCACTGCTGCTGCATCCGGATTCATGGTTGGGAATGCTTCTACCCATTTTGATTATATATATGTAATCACTAAACAGTATTTCTTCCCTTCACATTTATTCAGCTGTATAAACTCCATACAAATAGTGCGGAGCGGTTATGGTGGTGTAGGTAAACCCACTCCCTTCGGTTTAAATGCTCCCTGTGCATGATGTCTACTGCAAATGTGACACGCTGCTCATGATGTTTGTATGTGGTTCCTAATTCCGTATGTTAGGGGTATTCTGTTAACCAACTGTACCATCCCCTGTTGAGACATGGCTCTACCCATGGCTCAACAAAGCCGCATATCTGAATACATTAGGCGTTAATATTGGCTTTCTCACTGTGGATATGTACAGTCCGTCTTCAAGGATTGCTCCTCGTCATACCCACGTCTGCTTTTCTGCTTTCGTAGTTGATGTTTGCATTGTTTGTAACATTTCTACATCTAGAATGTCTGAGGATTGTCATTCCTCATTCAAACAGACACTTTCCAACTGTGAGGCTGCTTGTTTTGCAGCTGCATCAGCTCGTGCCTTACCTTTCCTACTGTTATCCTGTTGCTTAGTATGAGCTGCACATTTACAATTAGCTACTTTAGTGGGTAACTGAATGGAATCTAATGCATTCAAGATCAATTGCGCATGATTAATCGGTTTACGGTGGATGTTATCATTCCCTATTCTTCCACTGCTGCTCATAAACATGCACTGTACACACAACATACTGACTATCGGTATAAATGTCCACACATCAGTTTTTCGCTAGAGTACAAGCACGTGTTAAAGCTATCGATTCTGCTGCTTGAGCAGACACGTTATGCTGCAGGGGTTGGGCGTCTACAATCTCATTATCAATAACTACTGCATAACCTACTTGATTCTTTCCTGTAGGACTCTTTCTACATGATCCGTACACATAAACTATCACCTCTGCATCATCTAAGAGTATATCAGTGATATCCTGTCTGTGTGGAGTTATTTCATCCATTTCATATAGGCAACTGTGTGGTGTGCCATACACAGGTGTCGGACGTGACGTTGATAGGTTTAATGTTGTACAACGTTCAATCACCATATGAGGTTGACTCAGGGGTATGATCAAACAAGACAGATGTCTAGCACGGGTCAGGAATGCTATCTTCTCTTGCAGCAGAATGATCGCAACTGCATGAGACACTCTCACAGTGAGAGGGTGGAATAATAACATTAAGGCCGGGGCCTGTACTGCCGTGGGTGCTGCAACAACTGCCTGTACACAATGTGGCACTGACCATGCCACAGTGTCCAACTGCGATGAGTAGTAAGCTATGGGGCGTTGCTTACTTCCATGCTGTTGCATCAAGACTGACGTCATATATCTCCGCTTACAATCTACAGTCTGACAACATCTGTTATGATTATTCGGGAGACCTAATACAGATGTTGAAGCTATCAATCGTTTTAGTCTGCAGAAAGCTGTTTCTGCTACTGGAATCCAGTGTAGTATATGTTGTGCTGCCATAGGTGTATTAAAGATTAAGGCAGACAATAGAGCAGATTCCAAAGCATTGTTTGGTAACCAGCTTTGACAAATGTTAGTCGGCCCAGGAAGGACATCATTCCCTTCTTGGTAGTTGGCTTGGGTGCTTGTGAAATTGCTGCCTTCCTATCGTCATGTAATGTTCTACCCTCCTTGGATACCACATATCCCAGGTACTTGACCTGTATTCTCTGTAGTTGCAATTTATGCTTGCTTAATTTATGTCCCTGTTCTGCTGAATATCTCAATAATGCTATTGTATCTTCCATACATTGCTGCTGGGTAGGGGCCGCAAGCAGAATATCATCCACATAAAGTAGAACTTGACTGGCCCGGGTGGAGTACACACGGAATGTTGCTAGCCATCTCCTGTGCGAATATCGTTGTACTTACACAGTATCCCTGCGATAAGCGGGTATGGCTGTATCTGTTACCCTGAATGTAAATGCAAAACAATACGGACTATCTGGATGTATAGGTATTGCAAAGGAAGCATAGCTTATATGTACCACGGTAAGGTACTTCTGTGGCGTGTTCATAGCATTCAATATAGTGTGTGGGTCTGGCACCATCGGTACCCTAGGTATTATTACATGATTTACAGCTTGTAAATCCTGTACCATCCGCCATTCCCCCTTTGCTTTTCTATCAGAAGATACAGGGGTATTGCATGGTGAATAGTGATTACTTTGTAGATGGGGAATTCCCTCTGTGACTTTACAGATATCTTCTGGTGTCCACGGTCTATACACTAAGGGAGTTGGGTCCTGGCCTTCCTGTCCTGCATGAGGGTTCGGTACTTCAATTAATTGACAGATATCCTCACTCTGTTCTAGTGACTGTCTTCTTACTTGAGTGTCCCTAGGTATGTTACGAGTTCGGGATGTGGTTTCAATAGCTTCTCTTACATTTGGTCGTTGTGATACCTCTGTTGCCACAGGATAGCGTGGGGGGACTAGCCTGCCCTCCCGCTTCATATCCTGGATGTGGTATGGGAGGTGGGGGGGGGGGGGGCTGTCGCTTCTACTGTATTATTATCTTCTTTGTGTACGTATGATGCTTTCGCATTTCTAGTGTTCTGTTCCCTTCGGTTCACTACCTCAATCCACCTATGTGCTTGACGGATACCCAATTGTCGCTGTTTTGTCGCCTGCACATCTTAGGGTTGCCACCTTTTCAAATGCACAATGTGGGACATTAGTGTTAGGAGCGTGTAATTTGCCAGGGCAAAACATACCCACGGCCAGTACATAGCACAGCAATTCACTTTTGCCAGGAGAGCAACCTATTCTTGTAGCATTTCAGTTGCTTATTCTGTTTATTATGATATTTTGGTGTTTCAGATACAAAATTACTGTTTTATGCTACCATTTAAAAGATATCTGAGAAATCTTTGTCCTAAGATATCAGGACATTTGCCATTTGTTCAGTTTGTTTGCAGGACACAACTGGCCAAAGAGGGACTGTCCCTCACAAAGTGGGACATGTGGTTACCCTAGAACATCTGCATCACATTTTCAGTGATTCCAATGTTTCAGTAACGATATTTTGTCTAATATACCATCAATGTCATATTTATTACCCCATTTTGCAGAATATCTCACATTATGTGCTCTCTGCGATTGCATATACTTCCGTCACCCGTCAAGCGCGGATCACATGATCTGTTTGTGCACTAATCTCCCATATCCTCTACACGACTGTTATGTAACCCTTCTCTCGTACCACGTGGTATCTCCTTCCCTGTATCCACTGTAGTGTCTACAATGACTATTTACTCTACTCTGTGTTCCCCTGATCTATGTCCAGATTTAAAACTACTTGGATTGGTCTTGACCTGCTATCACAACTGTTAACAGAAACACAATGTAGTCTGGTCCCTGATCTACAATAGAGACAAAGAGGCAAACCCTCCTTACCTGAGCCTCCTGTTTATGACTGCACGTTTTCTTCTTGGGATCCAGTTTTCCGCTTTTCAGCCACAGATCAGACAGTGGACAGCCTCTTTACACACAACAATTCAGTCGGAGGTCTTTTCACTCAAGAAGAACCATTTAGGCAAATTCTCCTGCGCAGATGTCTAACCACCCATGCACTCTGACCTGTAGCTTACCAAGGGAATTCCGGCTAAGAAGAACCACAATGTCAAATAAGTTGTTAAAACCAGACTGTAGAAATCAGTAGGCTTTTCTAAGTGACAGTCAATAACACAGGAAGCTCGGGTTCACAACGTTTTAGTAGTGTACACAGGCAGGCAAAATAATATACAGTCCAAGTATGGGAGTTTTGTCTGACTCTATACAGTAAGCAATTTCTTTATATAGTGTTTACAATCAGCTTTTGACCACCTTACTGGCGTGGTCGGTCACAGGGCATTTCCATCACTATGGTCCGCAATATTCTATACATACGTGGGTGCTGAGGTCGTGCTTTTAAAATGTTTTCCCATGAGAATAACACAGCCTTGCAAGGCACCTGGTCAATTACAGTGTCCTTCTGTAATTGTAGCTGTTTCAAGGACCCTGGACTGTTCGATACAGTAGTCAGTTCATTTCTTAATCGTTCCTTTGTCTCTCTGGTAAGGAGTTGTACTCTTATCTTCGATAGAGCTCACAAGGCCATCCTCCTCAGGGGAAGGGGAGATGTTATGCATGTACATACATTTATTTTTCTGTAACCCAGCAGATAATTAATGCTGAGAGACATAAGCCTGCTGTACTGGTTACTGCCAGGGTCAGAATTCGATCACACTACAGCTAAGCTTCACCAATTACATGCATGATCATTTCTACTGCCATATTGTGCGGTACAATTCAATGCATTATATAGTATTTTGATTCTAAACTGGCACTTCATATGTGTTTCTATATATATTTTTCTACCAACATCCATCCGGCCATATGCATGTTGTTCCGTCCTTTACCTTGACCGTGTGTATTTGGCCGTCCGGCAACGCTACTCTCCACATGTGATGTCCCACCTTCCCCTTCTTTGCCTGTAGCACCCTGTTAGGACGTCCTGTTTGGTAGGCACATGTTCCGCTATATGTGTTTGACTTCTCTGCATAGCTAATCATCGATGCGGTGGTTCAACAACCCGACTTGCCCACATGTGTACAGTTATGTGCACCGTGGCGTGTGCAAACCTATATGGTTTGGGCGGGTACATACCACATGCGGGATGTACACATTCTGCAGACACATTCACATGCAGCCATTTCCATATCTGTACCTGAGGTGGGTTGGTGACATGTGGGGTACATATTTGCCCGCGTGGCACTGCCTAACACAATCTTCTTACCACATTTCAGGTATGCCCATTGTGTGTAGGTGTGTAGCTGCACAAGGATGCTAGCTGGTTTGGGTGCACAGGTGTACATGGGTGGGACTTACATGCTACAATGAGGCTATTGTGTATTACATCTGCATGCATGGGTTCTGCTTCTGGATATTACACTTAAACATCGCCGTCCTGTGTTTGCGACAAACACGTTGCTGGGTGTGGGACATGTTGCTATGCACATGTTTGCCTGTGTTTAGGGTATCTTGGTTCCTTCCTGTTGTTATGTCAACACAGCTACCCGGCTATGTACTCTCACTACTGCTTGTGACCATTATGGTTGACACCTTTTCCAATGCCCATAGTGGGACATGTTTTGTGGAAACATCGGATTTTGCAGGACAACACATGCCCACAGCAAGTGGAGTTGACAGAACTTCACTTGTTTGCCATAATATATGCTTATTCTGTTAGCATTTGGGTTCCTTATTCAGTTTCTTATGCCATGTATGTGTTTCATATACAAAATATATGTTTTATGGTACTATTACAGGTATATTGCGGGAATATTTTTGGCAGGGAATCTCAGGTCATTTGCCAGTTTTTCGATTTTGCCGGGACACAACTGTCCAATGAGGGACTGTCCATAGCAAATTGGGACAGCTGGTAAGCCTGGTGACCATGCCCATGTCGCTACTGGGGTTGCCACCTTTTCCAGTTGCCAAGGTGGGATATTTTCGGGACTCACATCAGATTTTACAGGCCGACACATACCCACGGTCACTATATAGCATAGAACTTCACTTGTTTGCCTAAATAAAAGCTTATTGTTGTAGCAGTTTGGTTGCTTATTCTGTTTCTTGTGACATTTATGTATTTCAGTTACGGAAATAACCAATTCATGCAACCATTACATTAAATACGGGATATCATTATGTCCTACAATCTTAGCACATTTGCCGTTTTAATATTTTTATCGGGACACAACTGCCCATAGAGGGACTGCCCCTCGCAAAGTGGGACAGGTGGTAACCTTAGTCGCTACTCCTATGTCGGTGCGGCGCGCTGACATGCTGTGGTACACCTTTTCTGGGTATGCCCACTGACGGTGCATTGCGGGACAAACACGGTGTTACGCGTATCCTTTGTTCCTTGGACGGGTACACTTAGGGCTTCGTGGGTTGTATTTGCTTCTCCGTTTAGTTGGGACGGGTACTATGTTGCATACTCTACGTGCGTTTCATTCTGCACGGGCCCTGGCTGCTGCCATTACTATTATGGGCGGACCGTGGCAGTCAGCACATTAGGTTGCTCACCGCCTGCCGGCTTAGCCACGCCTCCGGACGCATCCTACTTGGGCTCGCTCACGTACACTACGCATGTGTCTGTGGTTGCGGCGTGCTCTCATTACTATGCATATGGCGCTACTACGCCGGCTATTCACTGCACCGCCGGCGCAGGCCTTACGCCGGCCTTGCGCCGAGCTTAATCTCAGGTATACAAAAATAGCTTAATTGAATTTAGAGAATTTTTACTAATATAAATCAACAACCTAAGATAATAGATTCTAATCAAGAAATCAAATATTTCATTAATAAATATACAAAAAAAAGACTATCAAATGAGCAACCTACTGTTATAGACACACCTATCGCCTTTAAAGATATTTAATCCCAGATCATTAAATTAAAACTTAATAAAGCACCAGGAAATGATGGTATCATCCCAGAAATTTATAAGAAATTACCAATTAATGCCTTAAAACTGTTTCATAAAGTTTATAACATCTTCCAAAATACCATCATGGAAATATACTTTTATCTTACCTATCCTTAAAACTAATAAAGATCCTGTTAAATGTTCATCCTATAAACCTATCTATTTACTAAACATTGATTACAAAATGTTTATGTCAATTTTTGCAGCTAGACTAAAAAAATATTTTACCCACATTAGTTGAATATGATCAGACTGGATTTATAGTAAATAGAAACTCTTGAGATAACATTAAAATAATTATATCCTTAATTGAATCCGTTAAATATCTAAATAATAATTTAACTTTAATTAGTCTTGACATAAATTGTGCTTTTGACTCAATAAATTGGGAGTATTTATTTATATTATTAGAGGAATTAAACTTTTCTAATAGTTTTATAAATTTAATTACGCAATTATATCAGGGTAGCCAAGCATATATTAAAATAGGCACAAATATATCCCCAATTGGTATATACCAATTATTAAAGGAACCAAGCAAGGATGTCCCTTATATCCCTTACTGTTCACATTGATTATAGGACCTTGGGCTGACTTGATAAGATATGATGAAAACATTAAAGGATATTGGTTAAGCCCTAATGGAAGTTTCCAAAATACAAATGTTTGCAGACAACATGCTTACTACTCTGAGTAGTAATAATACATCTATTCATACTCTAATTAAAGTTGCTGAGTATTTTCAAAAAAAATCAAGTTTAACCTTTAATAACAATAAAACTAAAACCTTAACAACTGGCCCTAAAAAAACTTGAATTACAGGATGTTTACAAAAAATATCAGGCACAATCTGATGAATTACTTTATTTAGGCATTGTAATTGCTAACAACATAAAAGGGGTTTCCTACGGTAGACCGACAGCTCGGAAGATTGACAATCACATCACCGATGCCAGAAGACCGACAGAGCAGATAACCAACAACTTGTAATCCCAGCAGCGAAAACACTGATATGGTAAATGTGTGAGTGTGACTCAGTAAGTGTGCAACAGTGTGGGATTTAGGGTTATGTTGCGGGTAAGGTGAGTGTGCAGTAGTGAGGGACTTAGGGTTAGGGTGCAGGTAAGAAAAGTGTGCGATAGTGAGGGATTTAGGGTTAGGGTGCAGGCAAGGTAAGTGTGTGATAGTGAGGGACTTGAGGGTTAGGGGCAGATTAAGTGAGTTAGGGTTAGGGTGCGGGTAAGGTAAGTGTGTGATAGTTACGGACCTTAGGGTTAGGGTTTGGGTTAAGATTAGTGCATTGGTAGTTGTGTATAAGGTGAAGTGTAGGTTTTTAGGTTATTGGTGTGCTTGTGTTGTCTGTGTGTTGTGTGGAATAGCAAACTTTTTGTTTTGTTAACTGTCAGGATTGTGGTTTGTTGGGCATGTGAACTTTCGTGTTTTTGCGGTTTTGTTCTTGTGGCATCGGTGTTGTGGTTGTCGGTGTTGTGCCGTGTCGGTTTAGTGTAGTAGACCACATAAAAGATATCTTTCAAATACATTATGATAAAAGTTTGTTGGCAATAGGAAATCTCATTAAAAAATTGAATAAAATCCAATTTTCTATGGATGAAAAACATTTAATTATAAAGATAATACTATTACTCAAAATTCTTTATATTATTCAATCAATCTCTTTACCTCCACCTAACTCAATAATTAAGAAATGTAATTTTATGATGCATACATTTTTATGGTTCCCTATTAGGCCTAGAATAGTTCTATCTTATATGAAAAGTTGGGAAAATAGAGGTATAGCCGTGCCTAATTTGGAAATCTACTCAGTTTCTATGATGGCTAAATCATTTTCCCTTCTTATAGATACCAAATACACTGCTAAATGGAAAAATATTCTAGAAATATTAATGAGTAATAAACAATAACAAATCACATAAAATGTTAAATAACACTTTTATTTGGATCTTAAAAGATTACTTCTCAACTTATTCCTCTCAAAATTTTAGATCTAACTATATAACCCTTCTTTTGAGATATTTTAGAAACTATATATATATAGAAATTCAATTCATATAAGGACTGGTTATTCCTTCTATTTTCTATAGCTTGCATGGAAGGTGCTATTTTCTCTACTGATTATTCAAAAATTATTCCTTTCAACAGAACAATTTAATATTTGGGTCCCAAATGATGTCTAATAATGACCTGAAATCCATTAACTTACTGAATAATGAATATGAATTTGATACATCTTCGTGGTTGGATCTACATGAAAGTAAGAAATATGTCTTAAATAAATTTGACTCTATGACTTTAATAACTAAAAGTTCAGTACCTAAATTAATTTAGTATATGGTGTTGTCTATAATTCATAAATCCCCAACAAGGAACATTTTATCTCACTTATATAAGGCAATTAATCTAGATCTAGATAATACACCAGATACTTATTGGAATTATTTTTCCCTAATAAATAATTATTCCCCTAAAGACAAAGACAAATTACATATATTACAATCAGCTAGTGTAACCACTTCATCATTAAGATGGAACATTTTCACACAGCGCTATTTGCATAGATCTTTTATCACCACACTTCCTTTAAGTAAATTTAATAAGAAGAATGTTAATTGTTGGAGCTGTAATAAAGAATGTAATGAGGATTGGGTTCATATGGTATATGACTGTATAGAAATAAATTCTGGATTGACATTATATCGTTTAACACTCCTGTTTCAAATTGTATCACAGAAGCTAATCAGCCTCTGCTCTGGTCTATATTATTGGTAGCCAGGAAAACTATTATAAGAAACTGGAAGTCTCAGTCTCCCCGCACAGTAAATTAATTCAAAAATTTACTTTTTGAAGTGTGCAATTTAGAAATATTGACCAATAGAGTGAGATCCTCTAGGAATACTATTGTATGCAACATGTGGAAGAAAGTATATGCGTTGATAGGTCAATAATTTAGCATTATTGTAATTATATTTAAAAGTGTTTCCAATTTATTAACTTGTACTTATGGAAAATGTCATTGTAAATAGTTTAAGTGTGTTTGTTTTTTTAATTTTCATTGACTCTTTTATTCATATTCAAAATTGTACATAACTCAAGATAATGTTTTCTTGTCTATTTCAATTTAAAAAAAGCTGCTTAATAAAAAGAAAGAAGCAAAATGTGGCTACTGAGGGATTACATGTATTAATGGAGCTTGGGGTTGTACTGATGATTTACATGCATTAGTCAAGCCTGGGGTAGTACTGATGATTTACATGCATTAGTGGAACCTGGGGTAGTACTGATAGTTTACATACATTAGTGGAGCAAGCCCGGGGTAGTCCTAATGATTTATATGCATTAGTGTAGCCTGGAGTAGTACTAATGATTTACATGCATTAGTGTAGCCTGGGGTACTACGGATGGTTTACATGCATTAGTGAAGCCTGGGGTAGTACTGATGACTTAAATGCATTAGTATAGCCGGGGTAGTACTGATGATTTACTTGCATTAGTGGAACCTGGATAATACTGATGATTTACATGCATTAGTGGAGCGAGGGTTCTACTGATGATTTTCATCCATTAGCGGACACTGGGATAGTACTGATGATTTACATGCATTAGGAGAGCCTGGGTAGTACTGATGATTTGCATACATTAGTAGGGCCGGGGTAATACTGATGATTTACATGCATTAGTGGAGCCGGAGTAGTACTGGATGATTAAAATTCATTAGTGCAGTCCGTGGTAGTACTGATACTTTACATGCATTAGTGGAGCCGGGATAGTACTGATGATTTACATGCATTAGTGGAACCTGGGTAATACTGATGATTTGCATGCATTAGTAGAGCCGGGGTAGTACTGTTGAGTTACATGCATTAGTGGAGTGAGGGTACTACTGATGATTTTCATCCATTAGCGGACACTGGGATAGTACTGATGATTTACATGCATTAGGAGTGCCTGGATAGTACTGATGATTTACATGCATTAGTGGAGCGCGGGTATTACTGATGATTTACATGCATTAGTGTAGCCTGGGGTGGTACTGATGATCTACATGCATTAGTCGAGCCCGGGGAACTACTGATGATTTACATGCATTAGTGGAGCCGGGGGTAATACTGATGATTTACATGCATTAGTGGAGCTGGGATAGTACTGATGATTTACATGCATTAGTGGAACCTGGGTAATACTGAAGATTTGCATGCATTAGTAGAGCTGGGGTAGTACTGTTGATTTACATGCATTAGTGGAGCCTGGGGTAGTACTAATGATTTACATGCATTAGTGGAGTTTGGGGTAGTACTAATGATTTACATGCATTAGTGGAGCCCAGGGTAATACTAATGATTTACATGCATTAGTGGAGACTGGGGTAGTACTGATGATCTACATGGATTAGTGGAGTCCGAGGTAGTACTGATGATTTAAATGCATTAGTGTAGAATAAAGTAGCACTGATGATTTACAGGTATCAGTGGAGCCCATGGTAGTACTGATGATTTATATGCATTAGTGGAGCCTGGGGTAGAACTGATGATTTACATGTATTAGTTGAGCCCTGGGTAGTACTGATGATTTACATTTATTGGTGAAGCCTGGGGTAGTACTGATGATCTACACGCATTAGTGTAGACCTGGGGTAGTACTGATTATTTTCATGTATTAGTGGAACCTGGGTAATTATGATGATTTACATGCATTAGTGTAGCCTGGGGTAGTACAGATGATCTACATGCATTAGTGGAGCCTGGGGTAGTACTAATGATTGACATGCATTAGAGGAGCACCGGGGTAGTACTGGCTAGGTGTGAGTGTGTGCATGTGTGTCCCTTCTGTGGAAGGTTGGGCACTGGGCTGGCAACTCAACATCGTAAAACTCCATTGCCAATCATGAGCAGACAGGTGATCCACTGTGGTGACCCCTAACCAGTAAAAGCCAAAAGAGAAGTGGATCCCCGGGGTAGTACTGATGATTTTCATGTATTAGTGGAACCTTCGTAATACTGATGATATACATGCATAAGCGTCGCC
Organism: Protopterus annectens; assembly: GCF_019279795.1. Taxonomy (NCBI): domain Eukaryota; kingdom Metazoa; phylum Chordata; order Ceratodontiformes; family Protopteridae; genus Protopterus; species Protopterus annectens. Next base: position 364,325,689 of record NC_056743.1, on the reverse strand, counting down.
TGGGGTAGTACAGATGATCTTCATGTATTAGTGGAGCGTGTGGTACTACTGATGATTTACATGCATTAGTGGGGCTGGGGTAATCCTGATGATTCACATGTATTAGTGTAGCCTGGGGTAGTACTGATGGTTTACATGCATTAGTCAAGCCTGAGGTAGTACTCATGATTTACATGCATTAGCGGGACTGGGGAAGTACTGATGATTTCTATACATTACTGAAGCTTGGGTGATGATATACATGCATTAGTGGAGCCTGGGGTAATACTGATGATCTACACAGATTGGTGTAGCCTCGGGGTAGTACTGATAATATACATGCATTAATGGATCCCCGAGGTAGTACTGATGATTTTCATGTATTAGTGGAACCTGGGTAATACTGAAGATTTACATGCATTAGTGTAGCCTGGGGTAGTACTGATGATTTACATGCATTAGTAGAGCCAGGGTTATACTGATGGGGTAGTACTGATGGTTCGGATGTATTACTGGAGCCTTGCATAGTACTCATGATTTACATGCATTAGTGGAGTCTGCATTAGTAATGATGATTTACATGCATTAGTGGTGCCCCCCGGGTGGTACAGATGATTTCCATGCATTAGAGTAGCCTGGGGAAGTACTGATGATTTACATGCATTAGTAGAGCCTGGAGTAATACTGATGATTTACATGCATTAGTGGAGCCAACATAGTAGTGATGGTTTGCATGCACTACTGGGGCTAGGGGTAATACTGAGCCTTCACCACCTCTATTTTTGCCATGCACCTCATCTCCTTATACTCTTGTCTACTTTCTTCATCTCTCTGACAATCCCACTTCTTCTTCGCCACCCTCTTCCTCTGTATACTCTCCTGTACTTCTTCATTCCACCACCAGGTCTCCTTGTCCTCATTCCTCTTTCCAGATGTCACACCAAGCACCTTTCTAGCCATCTCTCTTACTAGCTCTGCTGTAGTTACCCAGCTATTCGGTAATTCTTCACTGCCACCCAGTGCCTGCCTTAACTCTTCCCTGAACATCACCTCACAATTAAGCTTTTTCAATTTCCACCATTTGATCCTTGGTGCTGCACTCACACTCATCCTCTTCTCGATCACCAATGTCATCTTACAGTGGCTGAGTTGGTGCTTGGGGTAATACTGATGGTTTAAATGTAGTAGTCAAGCCCCGGAGTAGTCCTGATGATCTACATGCATTAGTGTAGCCTGGGGTAGTACTAATGATTTACGTGCATTAGTGGAGCCCAGAGGTAGTACTGATGTTTTACATGAATTAGTTAGCCTGGGGTAGATCTGATGATTTTCATGCATTAGTGGAACTCAGGGTAATACAGATGATCTACATGCATTATTGGAGACCGCGGTAGTACTGATGATTTTCATGCATTAGTGGAGCCAGGGTAGAACTGATGATCTACATGCATTAGTGTAGCATGGGGTAGTACTGATGGTTTACATGTAATACTGGAGCCTGGGGTAGTACTGATGATCTACATGCATTAGTGGAGTCTGGGTAGTATTGCTAATCTAAATGCATTAGTGAAGCCAGGGGTAATACTGATGTTATCTCATATACACAGTACTACCACGGTAAAAAAAAAAAAAAAAAATATATATAATTTTTTTATTATTATTTCTTTGTACAAAGACATTAGGACATTTTTCTCCTTGTTTGCTACTATCATAGTTGTACATTGCATATATTGCCTAACTTTGTTTTTTAAATTCTAATCTTGTATGGTCTATTCTGTATTAACAATGTAATATTCCATTGGAGCTTTTCTCCCCGGGCCTCTACTGAAAATGGACATATATCCAGTTAGACTAGCCCGGTCAACAAATGTAAAATAAATAAATAAATAAATAAAATTTTACAGTCATTAGTGGAACCCCTGGTAGTACTGATGATTAACATGCATTAGTGGAGCTTGGAGTAATACTGATGATTTACATGCATTAGTGTAGCCTTAGGTAATACTGATGATTTACATGCATTAGTGGAGTCCGGGATAGTACTGATGATTTACGTGCATTAGTTTAGTTCATGGTAGTACTGATGATTTACATGCATTAGTGGAGCCAGGGTAGTACTGATGATTTACTTGCATTAGTGGAACCTGGGTAATACTGATGATTTACATAGATTAGTTGGAGCGAGGGTACTACTAATGATTTACATGCATTAGCGGAGCCCAGGGGAATACTGATGATTTATATGCGTTAGTGGAGCCAGGGGTAGAACTGATGATCTGCATGCTTTAGTGGAGCATAGGGGTGTATTGATAATCTAAACTCATAAGTGGAGCCCGGGGTAGTAATGAAGATTTATATAGATTAGTGGAGCCCGGGGTAGTTCCGATTATTTACATGCATTAGTGGAGTCATGTGGTAGTATTGATGATCTACACTCATTACATGCATTAGTCGAGCTCAATGCAGTACCGCTGATTTTCATGTATTAATGGAGGGTAATACTGATGATTTGCATGCAGTAGTGTAACCTGGGGTGATACTGATGATTGACATGCAATAGTGGCATCCGTGGTAGTACTGATGATTTACATGGATTAGTAGAGCCCGGGATAGAACTGATGATCGACATGCAGCAGTGGCGCCCAGGGTAGTGCTGATGATTTACAAGCATTAGTCGAGCTTGATGTAGTACCGATGATTTACATGCATTAGTGGAGCCCGAGGAAGTACTTATGATTTACATGCAATAGTGGATCCAGAGTAGAACTGATGATCTACATGCATTAGAGTAGCCTGGTGAAGTACTGATAATCAACATGCATTAGTGGAGCCCGAGGTAGTACTGATGATTTAAATGCATTAGTGTAGCATGGGATAGTTCTGTTGATTTACATGTATTAGTGTAGCATGGAGTAGTACTGATGGGTTACATGTATTAGTGGAGCACAGGGTAGTGCTGATGCTCTACATGCATTAGTGGAGCTTGGGTAGTATTGCTAATCTAAATGCATTAGTGGAGCCAGGGGTAGTGCTGATGTTTTACAGTCATTAGTGAAACCCCTGGTAGTGTTGATGATTTACATGTACTAGTTGAGCCTGGGGTAATACTGATGATTTACATGCATTAGTGTAGCCTTAGGTAATACTGATGATTTATATGCATTAGTGAACTCTGGGGTAGTACTGATGATTTACATGCATTAGTTTAGTCCATGGTAGTACTGATGATTTACATGCATTAGTGGAGCCAGGGTAGTACTGATGATTTACTTGCATTAGTGAAACCTGTCCTGTTCGATTCTCAGCTAGAGCGTCTTCTGTGTGGAGACATGCATGAATGGGCAAACCTTCATTGAAGGTTGTGCATCAGGGCCAGCAACTCAGCACATAAAAATCTACTACCAATCATTAGAAGACCAGAGTTCCGCTGTGGCGACCCCTAACCAGGAAAAGCCGAAAGACAACAACAACAACAACAACAAGTGGAACCTGGGTAATACTGATGATTTACATAGATTAGTTGGAGTGAGGGTACTACTAATGATTTACATGCGTTAGTGGAGTCCATGGTAGTAGTGACGGTTTACATGCATTAGTGACGCCTGGGGTAATACTGATGATTTACATTTATTAGTGAAGCCCTGGGGTAGTACTGATGATCTACATGCATTAGTGAAGCCTGGGGTAGTACTAATGATTTACATGCATTAGTGGGACCCAGGGTAGTACTGATGATTACATGCATTAGAGGAGCCCGGGGTAGTACTGATGATTTACATGCATTAGTGGAGCAACGGTAGTACTGATGATCTACATGCATTAGTGGATCCTGGGGTTGTATTGAAAATCTACACGCATTAATTCAGCCCACAGTACTTCTGATGATTTACATGCATTAGTGGAGCCCGGGGTAGTACTGATACATTACAAGCATTAGTGGAGCCGGGGTAATACTAATGATTTTCATGGATTAGTGTAGCCTGGAGTAGTACTGATGATCTATGTGCATTAGTTGAGCCTGGGGTAGTACTGATGATTTATATGCATAAGTGGGGCCTGGGTAATACTGATGATTTACATGCATTAGGTTAGTCCCTGGTATTACTGAGGATTTACATGCATTAGTGGAGCCGAGGTAGTACTGATGTAGTACTGATGATCTACATGCATTAGTGGAACCTGGGGTAGTATTGATAATCTTAATGCATTAGTGGAACCAGGGGTAGTACTGATGTTTTACATGCATTAGTGGAGTCCAGGGTGGTACTGATGATTTACATGCATTAGTGGAGATTGGGGTAATACTGATGATTTGCATGCATTAGTTTAGTCTGGGGTAGTACTGATGATTTACATGCAATAATGTAGTTCGTGGTAGTACTGATGATTTACATGGGTTAGTGGAGGCTGGGATAGAAAGGATGATCTACATGCAGTAGTGCTGCCCGGGGTAGTGCTGATGATTTACATGCATTACTGGAGCCTGGGGTAGTACAGTTGATTTACATCTCTTATTGTAGCCCGGGGTAGTGCTTATGATTTACATGCATTAGCGGAGCCTGCGGTAGTACTGATGATTTAATTGCATTAGGATAGTTTTTCTGATTTACATGTATTAGTCTAGCATGGGGTTGTACTGATGATTTACATGCATTATTGGAGACTGGGGTAATACTGATGATTTGCATGCATTAGTGTAGCCTGGGGTAGTATTGATAATCTAAATGCATTAGTGGAGCCAGGGGTGGCACTGATTTTTTACATGAATTAGTGGAGCCCTGGATAGTACTGATGATTTACATTCATTAGTGGAACCCAGGATAATACTGATGATCTACATGCATTAGTGGAGCCCACGGTAGTACTGATGAGTTAAATGCATTAGTGTAGCATGGGATAATTCTGCTGATTTACATGTACTAGTGTAGCATGGGGTAGTACTGATGATTTACATGTATTAGTGGAGCCCAGGATAGGGGGCGGCCGCATTGGTGCAGCGGTTAGCATTGCCGCCTTACAGCAAGAGGTTTTCTGGTTCGATTCTCGGCTGGGCTGCCTTCTGTGTGGAGTCTGCATGTCCTCCCTGTGGTCGCTCCCATACCCAAAGACATGCTGTAGGTGGATTGGACACTCTAAATTGGCCCTAGGTGTGAGTGTGTGTGTGCCTTCTGTGGATGGTTGGGTGCCGGGCTTGCAACTCGACACTGCAAAAGTTCCACTGCCAATCATGAGCGGACAGGTGATCTGCTGTGGCAACCCCTAACTGGGAAAAGCCAAAAGTAGAAGAAGAAGTGGAGCCCGGGATAGTACTGATGATCTGCATGCCTTAGTGAAGCCTGGGGTAGTACTGATGGTATACATGCATTGGTGTAGCCCCGGGGTAGTACTGATGATTTTCCTGTATTAGTAGAATCTTGGTAATACTGATGATTTACATTCATTAGTGTAGCCTGGGAAGTACAGATGATCTACATGTATTTGTGAAGCCTGTGGTAATACTGATGATTTACGTGCATTAATGGGGCTGGGGTAATCTTGATGATTTACATGCAATAGTGAAGTCCATGGTAGTACTGATGATTTACATGGATTAGTGGAGCCTGGGGTAGAACTGATGATCTACATGCAGTAGTGGTGCCCGGGGTAGTACTGATGACTTACATGCATTAGTCAAGCTCGAGATAGTACTGATGATTTACAAGTATTAGTAGAGCCTGAGGAAGTACTTATGATTTACATGCAGTAGTGGAGCCTGGGTACTGATGATCTTCATGCATTAGTGGAACCTGGGGTAGTATTGATAATCTAAACGCATTAGTGGAGCCAGGGGTTGCACTGATTTTTTACATGAATTAGTGGAGCCCTGGATAGTACTGATGATCTACATGCATTAGTGGAGCCCGCGGTAGTACTGATGATTATTAATTAGTGTAGCATGGGATAGTTTTTCTGATTTACATGCATTAGTGGAACCCAGGATAATACTGATGATCTACATGCATTAGTGGAGCCCGCGGTAGTACTGATGAGTTAAATGCATTAGTGTAGCATGGGGTAGTTCTGCTGATTTACATGTATTAGTGTAGCATGGGGTAGTACTGATGATTTACATGTATTAGTGTAGCATGGGGTAGTACTGATGATTTACATGTATTAGTGTAGCATGGGGTAGTACTGATGATTTACATGTATTAGTGTAGCATGGGGTAGTACTGATGATTTACATGTATTAGTGTAGCATGGGGTAGTACTGATGATTTACATGTATTAGTGTAGCATGGGGTAGTACTGATGATTTACATGTATTAGTGTAGCATGGGGTAGTACTGATGATTTACATGTATTAGTGTAGCATGGGGTAGTACTGATGATTTACATGTATTAGTGTAGCATGGGGTAGTACTGATGATTTACATGTATTAGTGTAGCATGGGGTAGTACTGATGATTTACATGTATTAGTGTAGCATGGGGTAGTACTGATGATTTACATGTATTAGTGTAGCATGGGGTAGTACTGATGATTTACATGTATTAGTGTAGCATGGGGTAGTACTGATGATTTACATGTATTAGTGTAGCATGGGGTAGTACTGATGATTTACATGTATTAGTGTAGCATGGGGTAGTACTGATGATTTACATGTATTAGTGTAGCATGGGGTAGTACTGATGATTTACATGTATTAGTGTAGCATGGGGTAGTACTGATGATTTACATGTATTAGTGTAGCATGGGGTAGTACTGATGATTTACATGTATTAGTGTAGCATGGGGTAGTACTGATGATTTACATGTATTAGTGTAGCATGGGGTAGTACTGATGATTTACATGTATTAGTGTAGCATGGGGTAGTACTGATGATTTACATGTATTAGTGTAGCATGGGGTAGTACTGATGATTTACATGTATTAGTGTAGCATGGGGTAGTACTGATGATTTACATGTACTAGTGTAGCATGGGGTAGTACTGATGATTTACATGTATTAGTGTAGCATGGGGTAGTACTGATGATTTACATGTATTAGTGTAGCATGGGGTAGTACTGATGATTTACATGTATTAGTGTAGCATGGGGTAGTACTGATGATTTACATGTATTAGTGTAGCATGGGGTAGTACTGATGATTTACATGTATTAGTGTAGCATGGGGTAGTACTGATGATTTACATGTATTAGTGTAGCATGGGGTAGTACTGATGATTTACATGTATTAGTGTAGCATGGGGTAGTACTGATGATTTACATGTATTAGTGGAGCCCAGGATAGGGGGCGGCCGAGGTGGTGCAGCAGCTAGCGTTGCCACCTTACAGCAAGAGGTTTTCCTGTTTGATCCTTGGCTGGGTTGCCTTCTGTGCAGAGTCTGCATGTCCTCCCTGTGGTCACTCCCATATCCCAAAGACATGCTGTAGGTGGATTTGACACTCTAAACTGTGTGTGTGCCTTCTGTGGAAGGTTGGGTGCCGGCCTGGCAACTCGACACTGTAAAAACTCCACTGCCAATCGTGAGCGGACAGGTGATCAGCTGCGGCAACCCCTAACCAGGAAAAGCCAAAAGTAGAAGAAGAAGAAGAAGAAGAAGTGGAGCACATGATAGTACTGATGATCTGCATGCATTAGTGGAGCCTGGGATAGTACTGATGGTTTGCATGCATAACTGGAGCCTGGGGTAGTACTGATGATTTACATGCATTAGTGGAGCCTGCGGTAGTACTGATGATTTACATGCATTAGTAGAGCCCTGGGGTGGTAGTGATGACTTCCATCCATTAGAGTAGCCTGGTGAAGTACTGATGATTTAAATACATTAGTGTAGCCTGGGGAAGTACTGATGATTTACATGTATTAGTGGAGCTGGGGTAGAACTGATGATCTACATGCATTAGTGTAGCATGGGGTAGTACTATTGATTTACAAGTAATAGTGTAGCCTGGGGTAATACTGATGATCTACATGCATTAGTGGAGCCTGAGGTAGTATTGATAATCTAAATGCATTAGTGGAGCCAGGGGCAGTACTTCGTGATTTCCATACATTAGCGTAGCCTAGGGAAGTACTGTTTATTTACATACATTAGTGTAGCCTGGAGTAGTACTGATGATTTACATGTATTAGTGGTGCCTGGGGTAATACTGATGATTTATATGCATTAGTGTAGGCCGAGGTAATACTGATTATTTACATGCATTAGCTTAGTTCGTGGTAGTTCTGATGATTTACATGCATTAGTTGAGCCAGGGTAGTACTGATGATTTACTTGCATTAGTGGAACCTGGGTAATACTGATGATTTACAAAGATTAGGTGGAACAAGGGTACTACTATTGATTTACATGCATTAGTGAAGTCCACAGTAGTACTGATCATTTACATGCATTAGTGCAGTCTGGGGTAGTACTGATGATTTGGGTGCATTACTGGAGTCTGGGGTAGTACTGATGATTTACATGCATTAGTGGAGCCTGTGGTAGTAGTGATGATTTAAATGCATTAGTGGAGCCCCGGGGTGGTACTGATGATTTCCATGCATTAGAGTAGCCTGGTGAAGTACTGATGATTTACAAACAGCAGTGTAGCCTGGAGTAGTACTGATGATTTACATGTATTAGTGGAGCCTGGGCTAATACTCATGGTTTACATGCACCACTGGAGCTGATGATTTACAGGCATTAGTGAAGCCTGGGGTAATACTGATGATTTACATGTATTAGTGAAGCCCTGGGTAGTACTGATGATCTAGATGCATTAGTGAAGCCTGGGGTTGTACTGATGGTATACATGCATTAGTGTAGCCCTGGGGGTAGTACTGATGATTTCCATGCATTTGTGGATCCCCGGGGTAGTACTGATGATTTTCCTGTATAGTGGAATCTTGATAATACTGATGATTTACATTCATTAGTGTAGCCTGGGGTAGTACAGATTATCTGAATGCATTAATGGGGCAGGGGTAATCCTGATGCTTTACATGCATTAGTGGAGTCGGGGTAGTACTGATAAGTTACATGCATTATTGGAGACTGGGGTAATATTGATGATTTGCATGCATTAGTGGAGCCTGCAGTAGTACTGATGATTTAATTGCATTAGTGTAGCATGGGATAGTTTTTCTGATTTACATGTATTAGTGTAGCATGGGGTTGTACTGATGAGTTACATGCATTATTGGAGACTGGGGTAATACTGGTGATTTACATGCAATAGTGGAGTCCATAGTAGTACTGATGATTTACATGGATTAGTGGATCCTGGAGTAGAACTGATGATCTACATGCAGTAATGGTGCCTGGGGTAGTACTGATGATTTACATATATTAGTCGAGCTCAAGGTAGTACCGATGATTTACATGTATTAGTAGAGCCCGAGGAAGTACTTATGATTTACATTGCATTAGTGGAGCCTGGGTACTGATGATTTTCATGCATTAGTAGAGCTTGGAGTAGTATTGATAATCTAAATGCATTAGTGGAGCCAGGGGTAGCACTGATTTTTTACATGAATTAGTGAAACCCTGGATAGTACTGATGATTTACAAGCATTCGTGGAACCCAAGATAATACTGATGATCTACATGCATTAGTGGAGCCCGCGGTAGTATTGATGAGTTAAATGCATTAGTGTAGCATGGGATAGTTCTGCTGATTTACATGTATTAGTGTAGCATGGGGGACTTATGTGCACTATTGGAACTCAGGGTAGTATTGATGATTTACATTCATTAGAGTAGTCTCAGGTAATACTGGTTATTTACTTGCATTAGTCAAGCCGCGGGGTAGTAGTGCCTGGGGTAGTACTGATGATTTACATATTAGTGGAGCACGGGGTAGTACTGATAATCTACATGTATTAGTGTCGTCTGGGGTAGTACTGATGATCTATATGCATTAGAGGAGAATGGGGTAGCATTGATGATTTACATGCATTAATGTAGCCTGGGGTAGTACTGATGGTGTACTTGCATTAATGGAGCCCGAGGTAGTACTGATGATTTACATACATTAGTGGACCCCGGGGTAGGGCTGATGATTTACATGCATTAGTAGATCCTGGGGTAATACTGATGATTTAGATGACTTAGAGGATCCCAAGGTTGTACTGATGATTTACAGGCATTAGTGGAGTCCGTGTTAATACTGATGATCTGCATGCATTACTACTGGAGCCTGGGGTAATACTGATGATTTATATCCATTAGTGAAGCCTGGTCATTGTTGCCTCACAGTAAGATGCTGTCCGGTTCGATTCTCAGCTAGAGCGTCTTCTGCGTGTTGACATGCGTGAATGGATGTACCTTCGTTGAAGGTTGTGCGTCAGGGCTGGTAACTCGGCATGTAAAAATCAACTACCAATCATTAGCGGACCGGAGTTCCACTGTGGCGACCCCTAACCCGGAAAAGCTGAAAGACACAACAAGTGGAGCCTGGTGTTGTACTGATGATTTACATGCTTTAGTGGAACCAGGGGATAGTTCTGATGATTTACATGCATTAGTGGAGTCCTGGTGTAGTACACATGGTTTACATGCCTTAGTGGAGTCCGGGGTTGTACTGATGATTTAGATGCATTCATGGAGCCCAGGGTAGTACTTATGCTTTACATGCATTAGCGGAGGGCGGGGTACTACTGATGACCTACATGCATTAATGGATCCGAAGGTACTACTGATGATTTGCATGCATTAGCTGAGCCCGAGATAATTTACATACATAGTGGAACCGGGGTAGTACATGCATTAGTGCAGCCTGGGATAGTATTCCTGATCTGCTCACATTAGTGTAGGTTGGGGTAGTACTGATGTTTTACATGCATTAGTTGAGCGCGTGGTACTACTGATGCTTTACATGCATTAGTGGAGCAGGGGTAGTACTGATGAAGTACATGCATTAGTGCAGCCCCTGGCTTGTTCTGATGGTTGCATGCATTAGTGGAGGCCGGGGTAGTACTGATGATTTACATGCATTCGTGGAGCCCGGTGTAGTACTTATGCTTTACATGCATTAGCGGAGGGCGAGGTACTACTGATGACCTACATGCATTAATGGATCCCAGGGTACTACTGATGATTTGCATGGATTAGAGGACCCCAGGTAATATTGATGATTTACATACATTAGAGGAACCAGGGTAGTACTGATGATTTGCATGCATTAGTGGAGCCAGAGTTAGTACTGAAGATTTACATACATTAATGAAGCCATGGGTAGTACAGATGATCTACATGCATTAGTTTTGTCCGGAGTAGTACTGAGGATCTACATGCTTTAGATGAGCCTTGGGTAGTATGATGATTTACATGCATTAGTGTAGCCTATGGAACTGCTGATGATTTACATGCATTATTGTAACGTGGGATAGTACTGATGATTTACATGTATTAGTGGAGCCTGGGGTAATACTGATGATTTACTTGCATTAGTGGAGTTGGGTAGTAGTGATGATTTACATGCACTACTGGAACTCGGGGTAGTATTGATGATTTACATTCATTAGAGTAGTCTGAGGTAATACTGGTGATTTACATGCATTAGTCAAGCCGCGGGGTAGTACTGATGATCTACATGTATTAGTAGAGCCTGGGGTAGTACTGATGATTTACATATTAGTGGGGCCCAGGGAAGTACTGATGCTTTACATGCATTATTGTAGCGTGAGATAGTACTTATGATTTACATGTATTAGTGGAGCCTGGGGTAATACTGATGATTTACTTGCAATAGTGGAGTCGGGGTAGTTGTGATGATTTATGTGCACTATTGGAACTCTGGGTAGTATTGATGATTTACATTCATTAGAGTAGTCTGAGGTAATACTGGTGCTTTAAATGCATTAGTCAAGCCGCGGGGTAGTACTGATGATCTACATGTATTAGTAGAGCCTGGGATAGTACTGATGATTTACATATTAGTGGAGCCCGGGGTAGTACTGATGATTTATGTGCATTAGTGGAGCCTAGGGTAGAACTGATGATCTACACACATTAGTGGAGCCTGGGGTAGTACTGATGATTTACATGCATTTTTGGAGACATGGGTAGAATTGATGCTTTGCATGCATTAGTGCAGCCTGGGGTAGTACTGATGTTTCACATATATAAATCGAACCCGTGGTAGTACTTATGATTTACATGCACTGGTGGTGCCTGGGGTAGTACTGATGATCTACATGCATCAGTGGAGCCTGGGGTAGTATTGATAATCTACATGCATTAGTGAAGCCCGAGGTAGTACTGATGATTTACATGCATTAATGGAGTCCGGGGTAGTGCTAATGATTTACATCCATTAGTGTAGCCCAGGGTAATGCTGATGATTTACATGCATTAGTGTAGCTAGGGGTAGTACTAATGATCTACATGCATTATTGGTGCCTGGGGTAATACTGATAATTTACATGCATTACTCGATATGGGGTAGTACTGATGATTTACATGCATTAGTGTAGTCCATGGTAGTACTCATGTTTTACATGCATTAGTGGAGTCTGGATAGCACTGATGATTTACATCCATTAGTGGAGCCCGGGGTAATGCTGATGATTTACATACATTAATATAGTCAGGGGTAGTACTGATGATCAACATGCATTAGTGGTGCCTGGGGTAGTACTGATAATTCACATGCATTACTGGACATGGGGTAGTACTGATTATTTACATGCATTAATGTAGTCTGCGGTGGTGCAGTGGTAGAGTTGTTGCCTCGCAGCAAGAGGTACTCCAGTTCAATTCTCGTCTGGAGCACCTTCTGTGTGGAGTCTGCATGTCCTGCCCGCAGTCAAGTGGCATTCAAAAGACATGTGTGAATGGGCGTGCCTTTGTTAAAGGTTAGGCATCGGGCTGGCAACTCAGCATCGTACAAATCTACTGCCAATCATTAGCAGACTAGAGTTTCACTGAGGCAACCCCTAACCGGGAAAAGCCAAAAGAAGAATTTGTGTAGTCCATGGTAATACTGATGATTTACATGCATTAGTGTAGACTGGGTAGTACTGATGCTTTACATGCTTTACTAGATCCTGAGGTAGTACTGATGATTTCCATGCAATAGTGGAGCCTGAGGTAGTACTGATGATCTACATGCATTAATGGAACCTGGGGTAATACTGATGATTTACTTGAATTAGTGAAGCCCGGGGTAGTACTCATGATCTACAGGCAATAGTGTCGTCTGGGCTACTACTGATGATTTATATGCATTAGTGGAGCCTGGACTAGTATTGATGATCAACAAGCATTAGTGTCGCCTGGGGTAGTATTGATGGTTTACATCCATTAGTGGATCTCGGCGTAGTACTTATGATTTACATACATTGGAGGGGCCCGGGGTAATACTGATGATTTACATGAATTAGTGGAGCATGAGGTAATACTGATGATCTGCATGCATTACTGGAGCCTGGGGTAATACTGATGATTTGTATGCATTACTCGATCCTGGTGTAGTACTGATAATTTACATGCATTAGTGGAGCCTGATGATCTACATGTATTAGTGGAGTCTGGGTTAATACTGATGATTTACATGCATTAGTGGAGCCGGGGTAGTACTGATGCTTTATATGTATTAGTGGAGAGCGGGGTACTACTGATGATCTACATGCATTAGCAGATCCCAGGGCACTGCTGATGATTTGCATGGATTAGAAGAGCTCCAGGTAGTACTGATGATTTACATATATTAGCGGGGCCCGGGGTAGTACTGATGGTTTACATGCATTAAGGGAGCACTGGGTATTACTGATGATTTAGATGCATTAGTGGAGCCTCTGGGGAGTATGATGATTTACATGTATTAGTGTAGTCTGTGGAACTACTGATGATTTACATGCATTAGTGGAGCCTGGGGTAGTACTGATTATTTATATGCATTAGTGGAGTTCAGGGTAGTGCTGTTTCTTTACATGCTTTACTGGAGCCTGAGGTAGGACTGATGATCTACATACATTAGTGGAATCTGGGGTAATACTGATGATTTACATGAATTAGTGGAGCCCATCATAGTTCTGATGATTTACATGCATTATTATGGCCCAGGGTAGTATTGATGATCTACATGCAATAGTGGCGTCCGGGGTAGTACTGATGATCTATATGCATTAGAGGAGCATGGGGAAGTATTGATGATCTATACGCATTAGTGTAGCCTGGGGTAGTACTGATGGTTTACATGCATTAGTGGGACCCGAGGTAGTATTGATGATTTTCATATATTAGTGGAGCACAGGGTAGTACTGATGATTTACATGCATTACTGGTGCCTGGGGTAATACTGACGACTTACATGAAGTAGTGGAGCCCATGGTAGTACTGATGATTTACATGCATTAGTGGAGTCCGAGGTAATACTGATTATATGCATGCATTACTGAGCCCTGGGTTAATACTGATGATTTATATGCATTAGTGAATCCTGGTACAGTACTGATGATTTACATGCTTTAATGGAGACAGGGGCTAGTACTGATGATCTACATGCATTAGTGGAGTCTGTGGTAGTATGGATTATTTACATGCATTACTTGATTCTGGGGTAGTACTGATGATTTACATGCTTTCGTGGAGCCCTGGTTACATGTATTAGTGGAGGGCGGGGTACATGCTTTACATGTATTAGTGGAGGGCGGGGTACTACTGATGATCTACATGTATTAATAGATCCATTAGTGTAGCCCAGGGTAATGCTGATGATTTACATGCATTAGTGTAGCCAGGGGTAGTGCTGATGATCTACATGCATTATTGGTGCCTGGGGTAATACTGATAATTTATATGCATTACTCGATATGGGGTAGTACTGATGATTTACATGCATTAGTGTAGACTGGGTAGTACTGATGCTTTACATGCTTTACTAGATCCTGAGGTAGTACTGATGATTTCCATGCAATAGTGGAGCCTGAGGTAGTTCTGATGATCTACATGCATTAATGGAACCTGGGGTAATACTGACGATTTACTTGAACTAGTGAAGCCCGGGGTAGTACTCATGATCTACAGGCATTAGTGTCGTCTGGGCTACTACTGATGATTTATATGCATTAGTGTCGCCTAGGGTAGTGTTGATGGTTTACATCCATTAGTGGATCACGGCATAGTACTTATGATTTACATACATTGGAGGGGCCCGGGGTAATACTGATGATTTACATGAATTAGTGGAGCATGAGGTAATACTGATGATCTGCATGCATTATTGGAGCCTGGGGTAATACTAATGATTTGTATGCATTACTCGATCCTGGTGTAGTACTGATAATTTACATGCATTAGTGGAGCCTGATGATCTACATGTATTAGTGGAGTCTGGGGTAGTACTGATGATTTACATGCATTAGTGGAGCCCGGGGTAGTACTGATGCTTTACATGTATTAGTGGAGAGCGGGGTACTACTGATGATCTACATGCATTAGCGGATCCCAGGGTACTACTGATGATTTGCATGGATTAGAAGAGCTCTAGGTAGTACTGATGATTTCCATATATTAGCGGGGCCCGGGGTAGTACTGATGGTTTACATGCATTAAGGGAGCCTTTGGTATTACTGATGATTTAGATGCATTAGTGGAGCCTGAGGTAGTACTGATGATTTACATGCATTAGTGGAGCCCGGGGTAGTACTGATGCTTTACATGTATTAGTGGAGAGCGGGGTACTACTGATGATCTACATGCATTAGCGGATCCCAGGGTACTACTGATGATTTGCATGGATTAGAAGAGCTCCAGGTAGTACTGATGATTTACATATATTAGCGGGGCCCGGGGTAGTACTGATGGTTTACATGCATTAAGGGAGCCTTGGGTATTACTGATGATTTCGATGCATTAGTGGAGCCTGAGGTAATACTGATGATTTACATGCATTAGTGCAGCCTGGGGTAGTATTCATGTTCTGCATGCATTAGTGTAGCCTGGGGTAGCACTGATGTTTTACATGCATTATTGGAGCTCGGGGTAGTACTGATGATCTACATGCATTAGTGGAGCCTCTGAGGAGTATGATGATTTACATGCATTAGTGTAGTCTGTGGAACTACTGATGATTTACATGCATTAGTGGAGCTTGGGGTAGTACTGATGATTTATATGCATTAGTGGAGTTCAGGGTAGTGCTGTTTCTTTACATGCTTTACTGGAGCCTGAGGTAGTACTGATGATTTACATGCATTACTGGAGCCAAAGGTAGTACTGATGATCAACATGCATTAGTGGAGTTCGAGGTAGTACTGATGATTTACATGCATTAGCGGAACCTGATGATCTACATGCATTAGTTTCATCTGGGGTTGTATTGATGAGCTACACGCATTAGTGTAGCCTGGGGTAGTACTGATTGTTTACATCCAATAGTTGAGCAGTGGGTAGTTCTGATGATTTGCATACATTAGTGGAGCCCAGGTTAGTACTGATGATTTATATGCATTAGTGGAGATTGTGGTAATACTAATGATCTACATGCATTACTGATGATTTATATGCATTTGTGGGGTATGGTGTGGTATTGACGACTTCCATGCATTAGTGCAGTCCGAGGTAGTATGGATGATTTACATACATTAGTGGAGCCCAGGGTAGTACTGATGATTTACATGCATTAGTGCAGCCTGGGGTGTTATTCATGATCTGCACACATTAGTGTAGCCTGTGGTAGTACTGATGTTTTACATGCATTAGTGGAGCTCGGGGTACTACTGATGATCTACATGCATTAGTGCTGCCCTGGGCTTATGCTGATGGTATGCCTGCATTAGTGGAGTCTGGGGTAGTACTGATGATTTACATGCCTTATTCAAGCCCTGGGATAATACTGATGACCGTTACGCATTAGCGGAGCCTGGGTAACACGCAATAAATGAGTCAGGGTAGTACTGATGATTTACATGCATTAGTGGAGTCCAGGGTAGTACTGATGCTTAACATGCTTTACTGGACCCTGAGATAGTACTGATGATTTACATGCATTAGTGGAGCCAGAGGTAGTACTGATGATCTACATGCATTAGTGGAGCCTGGGTAATACTAATGAGTTACATGAATTAGTTGAGCCCGGGGTAGTACTGATGATTACATGCATTAGTGGAGCCCGGGGTTGTACTGATGATCTACATGCATTAGTGTTGTCCGGGGTAGTACTAATGATCTACATGCATTAAAGGAGCCTTTGGTAGTATGATGATTTACATGCATTAGTGTAGCCTGTGGAATGTACAGTTGTGTACACTTACCATAAATGTAGATGTTTGAGTGTATTCACTGTTACAGTCATTACATTTGGGTTATCTGCTTGCAGTAGCCCTCAATTGGCCTGATTAACAAAGTCTTGGGTCCTGCATCAGTTGCTGTCCCTTCTTCTGTGACGTCAGGTCGTCAGGGGTATAAAATATGCTGCCGACACCATTACATCAGTTTTTCTTGCCCCAGATGTCAGGTGCCTCCCTAATGGGAAGCAATTAAATATAAAAATATACAAGGATATACCACCAACAAAAAAGCAAATACACCAGAAAGCTTTTAAACATAGTAGAGGAAAGTAGAGGTATAGCCAAAAGAAGTTAGGGGGCTGGAGGGAGGGTAACCAAGACTGCAACAGTGAATACACTTGAACAAACATCTACATTATGGTAAGTGTACACAACTGTACTATGTTCTTCTTGTTTCACTGTTACAGTCATTACATTTGGGTAGATTCCCAAAGCTATGGTTGGAAGGAGGAATTTAAGTAGCATTAGGACCAGCTATAAGGCCCTGCAAGACTGCATTGGCAAAGCCAGCTCTGGACTTAGAGAAAATTGGTAAATGATAATGCTTGATGAATGTAGGTACAGAATTCCAGGTATCAGCTTCTAGGATGTCCTCGGTAGGGACGCCTCTAAGAAAGACTGTAGAGGTAGATGCAGCCCTGGTAGAGTGGTGTCTGATGCCCTATGGAATAGGTTTTCCATGATGCTTATAGCAGAAATAAATACAATGGCCTATCCATTTAGAAATGGCTTGCTTTGAAATAGCCTTCCCCTCTTTCCCTGCAGCAAATGCCACTAGCAGTTGTTCAGATTTCCTTTGAGATTTAGTCCTGTCCAGGTACAATCTAAGTTGTCTGTGCACATCTAAGGAGTGCAGTATCCATTCCCCTTTGTTCTGTGGATTAGGAAAGAAGGTTGACAAATGAATTGACTGATTAAGAGCCACACTGGATACCACCTTGGGCATAAAGGAGGGATTGGTTCTGAGGGACACCCTGTCTGCATGAAAGATGATGAAAGGCTCCACTGCCATAAGGGTCTGTAATTCAGATACCCTTCTTGTTGAAGTGATTTCTAAAAGGAATGCTATTTTCCAAGAAAGACATTTTAAATCTGCAGTAGCAGCTGGCTAAAGGAGGAAGAGTGAGTTTCTCCAAGACAAAGTTAAGGTCCCAGGCTGGAGTTAGAGCTCTCCTTGGTGGCCTTAAATTTTTGCCCCTCTGAGGAACTGCTTGAGCAGTGGGTGAGAGAAGAGGGGAGGTTCTGTGTTATAATGAGCTGAAATGGCTGAGGCATGAATTTTGATGGAGGAAAAGGACAAGTCCTTGTGAAGCATCTCGGTTAAGTATTGTAAAATCTGAGGTAAATTGGGCGCTGCTGTGCTCATCCCATGAGATTGGTTCCAGACATAGAATACTTTCCATTTCACAGCATAAGATTTCCTAGTACTGGGTCTCCTTGACTCTAAAATGATATCCATCACTGGTTTGCTGAGGGATGGTAAAGGAGAGATTAGGTAATTAGCCAGGCTGCTAGGTTCAGTGTTTGAAGCTGAAGGTGCAGAATATGGTTATCCTGCTAAGACAACATGGAAGGTGTCTGAGGCAGGTGCCATGGGGCCAACCATGACACACTGCACAAGAGGGGGTACCAGTGTTGGCATGGTCAGTCTGGTGCAATCAAAATCATCCTTGGCTTGTCCTGTTTGATCTTTAGTAGTACTTTGGAGAGCAGAGACAGAGGAGGAAAGGCATAAACTGATAGGTTTCTCTAGCAGAAGGACAGAGCATCCATCTTCCAAGCTTGTTTGTGGGGAATCCTTGTGCAAAATTTGTCCAATTGATAGTTCTGGGGGGAGGCAAATAGGTCTGTATCTGGGCTCCTCCATTCGCTTGTCAACATGTTGAAAATCCTTGGTTCCAGTTTCCACTCGTGTGGGTCCATGAGGTTTCTGCTTAGTCTGTCTGCCAGTGTATTTAGTTTTTCTGTCAGGAAGTGAGCTTGTAGATTCACTTGGTAGCTCAAGGCTGTGTTCCACAATGCCATGGCTAGTCTGCAGAGGGGGTAAGAATGCGTACCCCCCTGCTTGTTTATGTACCACATAGTGGTATTGTCCATCTTTACCATTAGTTGTCCTGGAAGAATGTGATCCTTGAAGGCTGTCAGAGCATTCTGTACAGCTAACATTTCTTTTTGATTGATATGCAGGTGCATTTGACTTGGGTTCCATTTGCCCTGAATGCAATTCCCTGCCAGGTGAGCCCCCCATGCATAGTCTGATACATCTGTTGTTAGAGTTTGGGTGGCAGGGGGTAGCGTGAATGATAGTCCCTTGTTTTGGTGGCAGGCCTCTGCCCACCAAAGGAACTCTAGGCATAGGCAAGGTATGATAGGAATCATTGCTTCTAGATCCTGAGAATATTGACACCACAGGCTTTTTAGATACCATTGTAGTTTCCTCATGTGCAGTCTTGCATATGGAATTAGAAGAATGCAGGAGGCCATGAACCCCCAGGCTTGTAGTATTTGCCTTGCAGATAGCAGGGATTTTGTGGCCACTTGTTTGAAGTAGGTTGTCAAATGAATCTGCTTTTCTGGCGTGAGGAAAGCCATCTGGGAAGTTGTATTCAAGCTTGCTCCACGGAATATAATTTGTTGATAGGGTACCAGGTGTGATTTCTTTTTGTTTATGGTGTACCCCAGACAAGTCAGCCCCCTTTGTACAAAGGCCAGATGGTTCAAAAGTTTGTCCTGGCTTTCTGCCTGAATTAGACAATCGTCCAGGTATGGGTATATTTGAATATTTCTTTGTCTGCAAAATGTAATAACTGGGGATAGGCACTTTGTGAATACCCTGGGGGCAGTAGATAAGCCAAAGGGCAGTGCAGAGAACTGATAATGCGTGAAGCCTGCTTTGAAGTGTAGGTATCTTCTGCAAGATTTCCTGATAGGCATGTGCAGGTATGCTTCTTTTAAATCTAATTTTGCCAAGCAAGCATTCTTGTCTAGCATAGGAAGCAACTGGTGAAGAGTCATCATCTTGAATTTTGGAATCACCAAAAAGGTATTTTAAGTAGAAAGGTCCAGGATAGGATGTCATGAAATGTCTTTTCTGGGTACCAGGAAAATTCTCGAATAGAAACCTTGTCCCTTTTCCTCTTCTGGTACCAACTGAATAGCCCCCATGTTTAAGAGAGAAAGTACTTGCTTTTGGGCCTCTACCCACTGATTTGGGGGTAGATCTGGCCACCCGCTTGGAGTTGGTAACGTATGGAAGTGAAATCTTTATCCTTGGGACACTATTTTTAAGACCCATTTGTCCTGGGTTATGAGCTTCCAGTTTTTGGCCTGCAGACCAATCTTTCCACCTAAAGGAGCATTCAGTTGAGAAGTGCTTGGAGGTTTTAAAGGCAAATAATTGAGACAGTTTTCCATAGTGGGGAGACTTACTACTCCCAGATTTGGATGTGGAAGCCCCCCACTGTTTAGTCTTGTACATACCCTGTGACTGAAACCTGGGGTTTCTGATGTGTCTGGGTTTGGATTGAGAAGATCTGGAAGGGGCCGGAAAGGACCAATTCTTAGAGGACCAATGCCTACTAAATCTTGGAGGTTAAACAATGTCCATATATTTAGCTTTATCTTCCATCTTTTTAAGAACTTCCTCAGCTTTGTTGCCAAACAGGTGGTCCTGATTTAAGGGAGCATCCAAAAGTTTAGCTTTAACATGATCAGGCAAAGATTGCTCCTTAAGCCAAGCATGCCTTCTGAGTACAGACCCAGTGACAGCAGCCCTGCAAGAGGCTTCTAAAGAATCAAATCCACATTGCAAAGTATGTTTTCCAACCTGTTCAGCAGAATGCATTAAATCCTGTATTTCAGCACATTCAAAAATCAACATTGTTTTCTGTTTAAGCAATCCAATAACATGTTGTTGATACTTTAACAGTTTTAAGGCCCTAATGGCCAAGGTTGAAGAAGTGTAAACATTCTTACCCCATCTATATAGTGCCCTGGAGTCTCTATCAGAAGGGGTAGGATTTTTAGCAGTAGAAGCCTTAATGCCCTCGGGTCCCTGTGAAATAGTCTCTGGATCCGCAATAGGATTTTTAAAAAAAGGAATTTGTGAGAATCAAGAGACCCTGTAATATCTATCAGGTTTTCTGGCTGCAGGAGGCAAAGAATCAGGGGCCAAACTAGATTCTGAAAAGGCATCATCAACAATGTCTAGTACCGGAGGTATAGCTAAAGGCCTATGTTGAGGTAGGAGTAAGAAATCCCTAAGCCTCTTTCTTGAATCAGAAAAATCCTGGCTTTCCCAGTGAAAATGCTCCCTTAACAGGGGCGGCCCATAGTATTGGACTGCCGGACTGCAGCCCCCTCAAATCAAAAAGAAAGAAAAATGTTAAATTTTAGACTTCGCACAGTAGTCCCAACTTGTGTCTATGCCCATGCTTCAGGCAGCAGGCAGTCCCCATAGGGGGACAGACTCACTGGGAGAATGTGTCTGGGCCAGACTGCAACAGTCAGGATTTATGGAACAGTCTCAGGAAGGAGTTTTGAATGCAGGGATCTCGCATGTCTTGGAGAGTTGCACAGGCAGGACATTAGCTGGATGGTACTTGATGGTGTGTGCTTATATTTATTATCTGAAGTGGAAAGGACAGGTAAGTTTGCTATGTGCATGTATTTATTATCTGAAGTGGAACAGACAGGTGTGTGTGTGTGTGTGTGTGTGTGTAAATGCCCCAGGTGCTCATGATGGTGTGGTAGGGAATACCTCAGGCTTGAACCCTGTACCCTGTATGCAGGTGTTAAAGACTTGAGTTCCCTACCCACCACCATTTGTAAAAAGATTGCAGATTTTTGCCTCATATTTGATCTGATCTGTTCCTCATAATATCTGTGGTTTGTAAATGTTTTAATGCTTGATATTTGATGGTGTAGTAGTAGCATTGTTGCCTCACAGCTGCAGGTTCTCAGGTTTGATTCTTGGCTGGGGTTCCTTCTTTGTGGGGTCTGTTATCTTCTCCCTGTGTTTGTGTGGGTTTGCTTTTATTTGATGTTGCACTGGTAGAATTGTTGCCTCACAGCTGCAGGTTCTCAGATTTGATTCTTGGCTGGGGTTCCTTCTTTGTGGGGTCTGTATCTTCTCCCTGTGTTTGTATGGGTTTGCTTTTGTGTCCTCCCATGTTACAAAGACATGTCTGCATTATTTCTTCCTGGGCCTCTGCTGAAAATTGTTTTTTTGTTCCAAGTCAGACTGTCCTGATTAACAAATGTTAAATAAAATTGACAGGCATTTGAATTTCAGACTTCAGGTTTCTGAATGTTTAATTCCTTGCATGTTTGATGGTGCAGTGGTAGTATTGTTGCCTCACAGCTATAGGTTTTCTGGTTTGATTCTTGGTTGGGGTGGCTTCTGTGTGGAGTCTGCATCTTCACCCTGTGTTTGTGTGGATTTGCTCTGGTGCCCTGCCATTTTACAAAGACGTGTCTGCAGTTTTAATCCCTGCGTCTCTGCTGAAAATTGTTTTTGTTCTGTCCGCAGTAAAATTGACCGGCATTTGAATTTCAAACTTCATGTTTTTCAGAATACATAGTAGCACAACCTTTTTTTCTAGCAATTTTCTAAGTTTATAAGATGAATATTTTAAATTTGTCCCTATTTTGGGACTGTATTCCCTCATTATTGGCTTTGTCCAGGTTTTTGTGCTAAGGTTGACAGCTATGGCAAGAACTGAATTCACTGAATATGTTTGAGGGCTGTATTCCCTCATTACTGGGTTTGTCCACGTGCTTTTTACTAAGAGGTTGACAGCTATGGTGAGAACTGAATTCACTAAATGATAGCCATTTAAGTTTCAGTCTTCCTCTCTTTTACAAAGCTGCTGATGTGGCGTAGTGGTATGTTACTCTGACTGTTTTTTGCTCAGGGACCTTGGCAGTAAAATATATGGTGGCAACACAACATTTTATTCCAGCAACTTTCCAAGATTATACAAGCAATGTTTAATGTGTCCCTGGTTTTTGGGCTTTTGACCACCCCCCCCAATACATTTTGGCTTTTTCCAGTTTTCTTGAGCTGCGAAGTTGAGATGCAGTTGAGTATAGATTTTACAAGGAGCTGAGAGCTGCAGGGGAATAGAAGTTTAGTGCTTTGCCTAGTTAGTACTATAGCACAACAGATTGTGTGCTTGCTTTTGATGCAGAAGGCTGTGGGTTCTACTCCCACAAGAGTGGATACTGCCGTACTGAGAATGTTCTCCTTGGTGAAAATACTAACTATAAGTTCGTTATCAGTTTGCCATCCATTTCCTCTTGCAATATTATTACTAGCTTATCATTTTTTAATGTTATATAGGCAATTTATTCCTGAGGGGCAACAGACACTTTATTTTTTGATGAAACCATGAAATATAAAGGTGATTGCTAGCAGCAACCGCTTCATTAGTTACAGATTTCTTTAATGTGGAATTATTTAGATGACTTACTTCAGAGATTGTGCATATTTACTGATAATGGACTGTAGAATTGTGCATATTTACTGATAAAGGTGGACTGTAGAATTGTGCATATTTACTAATAATGGTGGACTGTGGAATTGTATATATTTACTAATAATGGTGGACTGTGGAAGTATGAGTAGACTTTTTTATGATAAATGTTCTCAACTGGGCAATTCTGCCATTATGGGTGCATATGGTTTGTTTCATTGCTTACTGGAAAAATGTTCAAAACAAATTTAAAACACCCTCTAACAAGTGTACTGTATTGTACAAGGAATATAATTTTAGTACAAAGAAGAAGGTGTATCAAAGAGCACATGTATGTTTCATATGCAAGGGGCCTATGATTTGGAAACAGCCCAAAATTAATCTTTATCTGCCACTGGCAAAATGTATTTTCTTTGAATGTGGGTTTCAATGCTGTTTCAATGAATGCGAGTTTCAAGGACAGAGAAGTTTTAATGCTAAGTTTTCATTGTGAGACTGCATTGCTTTGTTTAACAGATGACTTGGTGTTTGTGCTGTAAAATACAAAATAAAACTTCCAAATGAAGTCCAACTCATCATAGAAGTAAAGCAGTATGCACATTAGTGTTTATGGTAAATGGAGTGAAATAGCCAAGTAATGGTTCATTGGAATGGCTGCAGAGGCTCCATTCAACCATTATTTTATCAGGGGGGAAGGGCAGCAAACTCAGACAGGCCCAGTTGAACTATACCTCCCAACTGTCCAGATTTTCAAAGAATGAATAGATTTTTGCTTCTTATTTTTGGTTTGTTCTTCATAAAATTTGTAGTTTTAATTCCTAAATGATTTGCCAGAAGTCACTAAATAATAAGTTTCAGACTTCATAACCTTCAGAAAAATGCATGTTAAAGTAAGAGCTGTTCTATCAACTGTCTCAATTTATACAAGAGCAATTTTTAGTACTGTTTATATGTGCCCCCAATATATTTGGCCTTGTTCAGATTAATTTACTGCATTAACAGGTTGAGAGGTACATGCAAATAAATTGCTTTATAGAATTAGGCATAGCCAACCTCTCAACTGTCCCCAATTTTTGGCTCAAAATGTTGCTCTTCCCCCTAATAATCCCTCCGCAAAATAGAAATTTTGGAAGAAAACATGGAGGGTTTACAATTAAGAAATAACTGTAATAATCAAAGTTATAGATTACTTGAAATGCATGTAGATTCTTTTATTTTGTCAGCTGCTCAAGGTAGCAGTACTAATATTAAAGTGTCCCTTCTTTGACAGGTAGCAGCTGTATTGTGTGTCTATTTTATATTTTTGCATCACATTTTTGGTCCATTTTTCATAAAATTGTGTTTTTTGGCAAATTAGTGACAAATCACTAAAGACTGAAGTTAGAAAATGACAGACATTTGAGTTTCAGATTTCATACCCTTCAGAAAATTCATTCTAATGCAAGACCTATTCTATTATCTTTTTAAGTTTATTAGAGCAATATTTAAAAAATGCCCTTATTTTTGGGCCTTTGTCCCACTTCTGTGTATGGCTTTGTCCAGATTTCTTGCTTTTGGGGTTGAGAGGTATGACAAATGTGTCAGGGCCATCACAGTCAGCCAGAGAGATTTCAAATTGTGACATGCTTGTTGCACCCCACTCCCCCATGTAGTGACTCTGGATGTGTCCAAGCAAGGCAAGGAGTAGTTGCATCTACCATGGATGGGGAGGACACACTGCATAAGTACTACAGTGGCTTTTCATCTGTCCTTGATTTTGCAGAATGGTCTGGTTTCTGTCATATTTTTGTACTGTTGATTTATGCTTATTACTCAGATTTATGCTTATTACTCAAAGTGCCTGTTGCTCTGTGTTTAAGTAGCAATGCTTTAATGACCATAAGGTAAGCTTGTCTGACATCGTAAGATGCAAGTAAGCTTTAATAAGCATACTGTTAAAGAATTGCCAACATTGAAAGCCTTTCTGTTGTTGCCATGCAGAGAATACTTGACTAGATAATGTATAAGCCATGGGTATTAAAGGACAGGATTCCATTATTTTAAAAAGATCATTACACTTGTTGGAGACTTCCAGTCATCTCTACAGACTTTACCTGTAAACTAAACAGAATGCCAATCATGTGTGGTCCATAACCTGTACAGTAATCCTTTAAGCAATGTATCTTGAGCTTGTTTCTTGTTTGCTTTTCATTTTTTACTTTTATCATGTTTTCCCCATGAAACAAGTTGTCAGGCAGCAGGTTTTTTTGGATAAGAAACATTTTTACAAGTGGGGGCATCACATAGATTTCTACTTTCAGCATGTTACTTGGTATTTAAATAAAGCTGAATATATTATAATTAGAACTGCAGTGCAAGGAGAAGTGGTTTGAGTTGAGTGCTTCTGGTTTTTCTTATACTTGATTTTGGCTAGCATTCCAGTAATGTATTTAAAAAGTAATTTATTTTTTCATGCCTCACAACCTTTTGTTTCCATCTAGATATTAAGTAAGCTGTCATGCAGAAAATGCATTGAAATATTTTTATTCTTCTACACTTATTTTTGTCTTGATTGGACTTTCATAATGATGGTTTGCCACCCAGGGCAGCGTATTTAATTAAAGTTAGTTTTTTGTGGTTTTGTGCATAGCTCCCTCCCTTTATGGTTGACCACACCCCTTCTCCTTGACCCCACCCATTCAGCTGTCTCCTGCAGCCCCCCTATGATTTGAAGTCACCAGCCGCCACTGTCCCTTAAAGTGTGCAAAGTTTCACTAAAAGAAAAATCCTCTGGAGGGGAAGCAGAGGGAATAGAGTCCTCTGCATCAGAATCCTCATAAGTAGATAAGGGTAAATCCACATCATCAGAAGAAAAAGAAAAATCAGAATCCTGATCAGAGAATTCATAAACAAATTCAGTCTTAGGGCTCTTAGAAGGGAGGGAGGGTTGGCTTCCCCTGATTAGAGTTACAAGATCTTCAGCCATTGTTATCATTTGTTTTTTAGGCATAGAGACCTGTGCATGCAGCCTGGGCATCGGTTTCTTAGGCATGGTGCGAGGTTTAGGCCTTAAAGAAGAAGGAGGTGTCAGTTTAATATGCAAGTCCATAGGCCTGAATACACCCTCAGAAGCTGATGCCTGCAGAGCGACTCCAGACCCATCCAAAGTAGAGACATACGCAGGTTCCACAGTTGAAGCATCTCACGGCATACTGGACTCCAAATGGTTCTCAGTAGAGGCCTGCAAATCAGAAGTAGCGGGTATCACGGGCTGCAAAATTGCCTCACTGAGTACCGGTGTACTGATGACTGGCTTAGGAGAAGCGTCGTCAGCAGCTTTGAACCTGTCTCTTTCTTTATCTTTGCATTTTTTCGGAATACCGGTAGTCGGATGGCTAACCGATGACATTTCAGAATAATTGAACTGAGAACTAATATATTTAGAGGTGAAAATATACCGACAATGGATAGTGCGTTGATTAAATAAGGCACAAAACCGACAGCAAGGTACGTCGTGGTCAGGGCCTAGGCAAGGAATACATTATGAATGAAAATCTTTGTGAGGTATTTGCTTTCCACAAGAAATGCAATTATTAACTTTTACTGACATTGGTAAGGAGCAAGAAAAAGTTTCCCCAGTGGGGTACTTTGCTTTAGTTGAAGACTTCCGTTCTGAAACTGAAAATGAAAATTTCAGGAGTCGGCCGACCGGAACTTGCGAATTGCTTCTGCTTCGGGCACCGCACAGCAAGATAGGCTGGGGTAATGGTGTTGGGTGCATGTTTTATATCCCTGATGACATGACATCATGGAAGAAGGGACAGCAACCGACCTAGGACCCAAGACTTTGTTAATCAGGCCGACTGAGGGCTACTGCAAGCAGAAAGCAAAAATGTAATGACTGCAACAGTGAAACATGAAGAACATCTACTGATGATTTACATGCATTATTGTAGAGTGGGATAGTACTGATAATTTTCATGTATTAGTGGAGCCTGGGATAATACTGATGATTTACTTGCATTAGTGGAGTTGTGGTAGTATTGATGTTTTACGTGCACTATTGGAACTCGGGGTAGTATTGATGATTTACATTCATTAGAGTAGTCTGAGGTAATACTGGGCATTTACTTGCATTAGTGGAGTTGGGGTAGTATTGATGTTTTACGTGCACTATTGGAACTCGGGGTAGTATTGATGATTTACATTCATTAGATTCATTAGTCTGAGGTAATACTGGTGATTTACTTCCATTAGTCAAGCCGCAGAGTAGTACTGATGATCTACATGTATTAGAGCCCGGAATAGTACAGATGATTTACATGTAGTAGCCGCTTTAGCGTGGCTTTGCACGATTTTGAGCATAGCGCAGCATTGGGCAATGCCGCTTAATTGGGTTTAAACCGTTCTCGGCTCCACAAAGTCTGCTCTTCACTTTTTCCCTTTGAACTGATCTAGTTCTCATAATAAACACACTATTCCTACTCTAAAGCCTGGCACTTTCTCACTAAAGCAATTATATAAGTCAGCACTAAAAAATTAAAAGCACTACACCCTCACAAACTCCCCTTGAGTACCTTCTTCCCTATTGGCCCTTTTTTCAATTATAAAGGAATTCCCAATACTGTTCTAGCATGTCCAAAGGTCAGTTGTCAATCTCCTCTCCGGTCCAGCTGGTGAATCTGGGAATCTTGAGGCAATGTTACAACTGCCTCATGTACACAGACAACCCTCTCCTCCTCCCAACAAATTCCAACACATGTGAGAGATGCAACCATATAGCCAAACTGGAGACTAAGCTCTCTCAACTCAGTACTGGCGTAACCAGTCAGGATCAGAAGGAAACCACACTCACTACAATTCCAGTCTCACATAGTCCTACCACGACAGCAAACCAAACACATAAACACACAAAAACATACTCGGAGGCTCTAAATAAAATCTGCCTAAGCAACAGAGACCTGCAAAGCAGACACCCAAGCAACCGCTACCCCAAAACAAAACACGTGCAACACATAGCTCACAAAGCCAGTGTGCTGAACAGTCACAGCCCTTAAGGCTAAACAACACACCTGATACACTTGTAATAGGTAACTCTATCAGCAGACACACTGACGTCCTTGATTCCAAGATGGCTGCCAACTAGACTAGTCCCTATTCTTTGAGCTCCTCACAGATTTATAACATCTCTATTTTTTTACAACTTTGTAACAATATTTTTCCTCAGTTTTTTTCATAAAAAGATTTTACAAATCTTTTTACATACATCTGGAATATTTTTATCTTCGGAAATTTTACCTTGGGATATATTTTACCTCAGAACAGTTTTGTGGTGTTATCTGATTTGGTCACCTGCTGCTTCAGAATCTTCCTGGAACCTGTCACTCTGTCATCAGCATCTTATCTCTGGGCATGGCTACTAAATCTGACTCCATGGAGACCCAGCCTACGAAGGCCAAATTTTCTTCAGTGCTCTCACCTGAAAAAGATACCAGTTCAAAAAGATTGAGAACATCTAAGCATTCTCCTGAAACTTCCAAAGTAAGTAACAAAGACTTGAATGATTCAAACTTTTATTTAGATGAACTAAAGCTAGCATTAAAACCTATACAAAGTGCTATTCAAAACTTCTCAGAGCAATTTGCTGACTTTAGTAAAACTTTAAAGCAAATAAATGACAGAATGGATACTATTGAAAATAGAAACTCAGCTTTTGAGATAAAAATTGACTCATTGGAAAGTGATCTAAAGTCTAAAGATAAAGCTATTTCTGAAATGCAAACTAAATTGATAGACTTAGAAGCCAGGAGTCGCAGAAACAACATTATTATTCGTGGTTTGCCAGAATCTTACGATAATAAAAATCTGCTGTCTGTGACTAAGAGTATCTTTGAAGCATTGTTAAACTGTGAAGCATCCTCAAAAAATATAATTGTAGAGAGAGCACACAGAGCATTACGTGCAAGTCAAGATACTTCTTCACCAAGGATTATATATACTAAATTATTAAACTTCCAAGACACTTTTCAAATTTTGCAAGCAGCTAAAAGTAAAAAACAGTTTTTATGGAAATCTCACAAATTGTCATTCTCACAGGATTTTCCTTCTCAAATAAAACTAAATAGACAAAAACTTTCTCCCTATTGTGCAGACTTGATAAAAAGAGGGATAAGATTTCGTATGTCTTATCCAAACACCTTGTCCTTTACATTTAATGAAAAAAGGTTTATGTGTTCTGATCCTAAGGAAGCAAAAGATGTTTTTTTTAAAGCATTTAAAAAGCTTCCGGAATCAGTCTCCTAATATTTCACTTATCTGTTGGTTACAAATGTGATGTTTTTTTTTCTGTAAATGATATGTTCCTGCAGACAGTATGTGTCATCTACTTTTCAATTTATTCTTGCCAAGGGTGTGCACAGTGTTTATATATATATACATTATACTCTTTTCTTTTCTTTTGAAAACAGGGGAAAAAAAGAAAAGAGATACTGATTTTATTGTGAACAAAAATATTCTTTCAGGAATATGGAGCTAGTTTTTGAATTTAAATAAGCCTTGTAGTTCCTTTTATGCTTTGCGATGTAGTATACATGTTTTTTTTTAGTTTTAATACAATGCCTTATCTCAGTTATAAGCGTTTTGGAGGGAGATTTTGTGACTCTCGAGACTGGACAGAGAAAAAATCTTCTATTTTCCTCATCAGCTGTTGTTTCACTATGCCACGCTCCTTCTATGAAGCTACGGAGTTCAGCAGTGACGTCATCATTCGCAGAGAACACTCGCTAGTTTCGTTTCAAAGCAGGCTATTGAATGAAACGCTTGTTTGCTCATATGCATTAAACTATGTGTTTTTTTCTGTTTTTTTGTTCTATTTGATATCTGGGCTTACACAATGGATCTATTCTTCAATTAAGAAGGCACGTTCCGCTCTAGTCAACTGCTGTTTACAGGATACTTTTTTGTTTTAGCGTGGCTTCGCTTTTATGGAAGAAATGATGGAAATTGCCTTCATAGGTCCAGAAATAGCTCTGTTACATTTATTTTCAAGGTACAATTTATATTTAAAGTATATAATAGTTTATTTTCAAGTCAATATGAACTGTTTTTCATATCTGGTAAAATAATTTGTTTTTTCATGTAAAGTGTGCATAGTATGAAAGCAACATAAGGGTATTTTAGGTAAATTGATTTTCACATGTGAATATTTAGATAAAATGCTTAACAAATACATTTTGGGTTATGTGTTGTAATAGAAACATGATATAGATGCATATATATGTACAGTATAATAATTTTATCTTTCTATTCAGATTTAAATGTTTTGTTTAAATAATTGTATGTGTGCATACAGGAGAATTGTAAAGTACATTTCTTGCTAGTTTAAAAATTAACTTGTTATATCTATGTCAGTAAGTAAAGTATATTGTATATGGACACATTCCCCCAAATGATTAACTTGTTGCATTCCAGCACAAACAAAAAGTCATGGAAATGTATGTTGAATCTGTTCTGAAAACTTAACCACTGTAGAAGATGCATGCATGGGTGGTATTTGTAGAATGTTTTCAGTGACAAATCATACATGTTTGATTAAAATGCAGGTAAAATGCAATTGGCAAAGTACATGTAGAATGCAACAAGACAAGTAGAAATTACTGTGTAAGACTACAGTAATTTTTCTTTACATTTTTTGATTTCACCAGTAGATATTTACTAGTAAAAGGTGTTTGCTTATGATGTTAAAATATGGATGCAAACACATTCCTAGTGTGGTTAGTAGCCCAGCAGCTCTAAGCTTCTAATTTGCTGGCTATGGAGGGAGACTTCTTACTTTTTACCTGTTTAATTTTTGGATACTGCTCTTTTAAATTTAAGAAATATCTCTCAACTATACAATTCATAGTGTTACAGTTTTTATTTTTTTTGTTTGACTCATTTATTTATTTTGGGATTGATAGCTGAAATGTGTTTTTTTTAAGGTACAGGCACGTCTGTTTCTAGAACCATATTTCATATGTTTATGCTGTGAGTTAGATTTTACTGTCATAGTTATTCACAATATCACTATAGTGAAGCATGATGTATCTTACTGTATGATTATCTGCTTAAATTTATTCATCTCGTTTTGCTATATATATAGTTATTTCTTACACAATCAAAACATTATTTATGCTTGATACAATCAATACTAGTTTTTCCAGAAGGTATTATATGTATGGGGTAAGGTTAAATCCATCTTCCTTATACTGTTCATACACGGTAATTTATATAAATTTGATTCATTTTAATATCTAGAATGT
Source organism: Protopterus annectens (assembly GCF_019279795.1). Lineage (NCBI taxonomy): Eukaryota > Metazoa > Chordata > Ceratodontiformes > Protopteridae > Protopterus > Protopterus annectens. The sequence continues at coordinate 364,293,691 of NC_056743.1, read as the reverse complement.
GATGCTGAGGAAATTCTTTAAATTGCTGTATATTTTACTTAAAATTGGAGCTCGTATACTAAATACGTGAATAGGGATTGAGTATGTTGGACATCTTGAATTTAGTTAGTTATGTAAATATGTTTGATATTATAATAATGTTTTCTTGTTTAGTTAGGCTTTTATATAAAGTTTATTATGCTAATTTGATGCAATTGATATTGATAGTGTTAACCAAAGTCACTTACTTGATTCACTTATATTTTTCTTCTCTAGTTGGGGGTGGGTGGTTAGGCACCGGGCTACTTGGGAAGGAATATTATAGGATCTTTAAAATAATTTTTTTGGGAGACATCAAGATACATTATAATAAATATATGGAATTGAGGTTTATAGTTAACAATACACTTTGTCAAACCTTAGATACATGTTATATATTTATTTTTATTTAATTATATGACCTTAAATATTGACTCATGGAATGTGAGAGGATTACAAAATAAAAATAAGAGATCCCTACTATTTCATCTTCTATTTAAATCACAGGCTAATATTTGTTTCCTACAAGAGACACACCTAAATAGAGAAGACCTTGATAAAGAAAAAAACAAGAAATGGATTAAAATGATAGTAGCAGCTGGTAATAGTACAAAATCAAGTGGGGTGGCCATTATAATTAAAACAATTTTCAGGGAACTATTTCTGATGTGAAATATGACGTGAATGGAAGATGGTGTTACATTATCTCCTGTTTCCATAGCATTGATAAACCAATTATATTTTTTAATCTTTACGGCCCTTGTGAACAACAACATATCTTCTTTATACAAATTTATAATATTCTCTCCTCTTTTAAAGATCATTATTTTATTTTAGGGGGGGACTGGAATGCTATCATTAATCCTGACACTGACCGTACTAGTGGATCCTCCTCGTATAATTTCCAAGCATCCATTGCTCTGGAAGAAATAATAATGGACCTCAACCTCACAGACCCTATTTCTCTCATAACACAATATGACAGAAAAGACATTTTCACATACTACTCAAAATGTTATAAGTCATGGTCACGATTAGATTTTTTTCTTATTTCCAACTTCCTTACTCATAGGAAAATTAGCTACTCTCTTGAACCCAGATTTTTTTTGACCACTCTAGAATATCTCTTGGAATTAGTTTGGCTTCAAATACATTAGATACATCTTTATACAATAGTTGGACACTGAATAATAATTTACTTTCAAATGAAAATACACATAAATTAATAACTGAAACATTGAAAGAAACATATCTTAATTTAGTCAAATCAGATATTCCTTTAGATATACAATGGGCTGCATGTAAGGCAACTCTTAGAGGTATATTAATTAACAAAGCATCATATCTTAAAAAACAATATAGAAATAAAGAATTACAGTTAAAAACAAAAATTCAGATTTTGGAAAATCAATACAGAATGTGTCCTAATTCCTCTACATATGATCTATTATTAAGTTCCCAAAAAGAATTAATGCTTCTACATCAACATAATTTTACCATATCAGAGCAAAGGCTCTTAGCTACATACTCTGAATGGGCACAGGTTCCTTCTAAAGTGCTAGCTAGAATAATTAAAGGTAATCAATCTCTTCCTAGAATTTCATCACTAAAACATAACAAGTTTTATAATACTGATTTGGAAATTATGCAGCTCTTTACATCATTGTTCTCAGAGATATACTCAAAGGAAAACAAATCTAGGAGTAAACAACATATAGTGAACTTTGCGTCTTCTATTAAATTTCCTAGGTTAAATGATCAACAAAAGAATACACTCTCTGCCCCGTTGACTATTAAAGAAATATCGGAAGCCATTAGCAGACTTAAGACTAGTAAATCTCCGGGACCAGATGGCTTTATACCTGAATTCTATAAAACTTACTCATCTGAGCTTTCACCCCTTCTTTTTGAAATATTTAATTACATAATGATTTTTGGTATATCCGATCTGTATTGGAACACCTCAAAAACCATTTTAATTTTGAAAAGGGACAAAGAAAAAACTGATCCTAATAATTATAGACCTATTTCTCTGATTAACATTGATATCAAAATCTTAGCTTCTTTACTTGCTTTTAGACTAAAAAATGTCTTACCATTCTTGATCTCTTTGGAGCAGGTGGGCTTTATGTCACATAAACATTCATGGGATAATACCTTGACAATCGATTCTCTTATACACTTTGCTAAAAAAGACTCAAACCCAATGTATGCACTGATCCTTGACGCCGCTAAGGCCTTTGATAGGGTCAATTGGGATTTTCTTTTTCACATTATGTCTTGCTTTAATATACCATCTTCTTATATAGACTCTATTAAAATTTTATATAAAAATTCCTATACCTTTTTTTATATTAATAAGAAAGTATCCAAAAGTATAAAGATCATTAATGGCACAAAGCAAGGATGCCCGTTATCTCCTTTTTTATACAATCTATATGTAGAGCCTCTATTATTATATATAACACAAAATACCTTCCATAAGATTCCTAGAATTCTTAACACTAAAGTTTGTTTGTCGGCTTTTGCAGATGATCTTGTAATATATTTTCAAACACCTTGCTCAGACCTTTCAAAACTAATTGGTTCTATTGAAAGATTCTCTGAGGCCTCAGAATATCAGATTAACACTCAAAAAACGCACATTCTCCCCATAAACCCACTTGCTCACAAATCATATTTGTTTCCAGACTCCGCTTTCCAGATAGTTCAGAATTTTAAATATTTGGGGATTCTTATAAATCATAATGGTCTCTCCACATTTCAAAATAATCTAGCTAAAGTATGGTCGTCTATTATACTTGATTTAAATAGATGGAAATTGCTTAATTTATCACTTCTATCAAAAGCAGCAATAATAAAAATGAATATTCTCCCCAGACTGCTATTTCAATTTAATGCTGTGGATCAGTTGATTCCAAAATCTTTTTTTTCAAAAATTAATAAAGTCCTGGCTAGTTTTTTATGGTTTCCCAAATCAGTGAGAATTTCTTACATTAAGTTAATCTCTCCTAAAAATAAGGGAGGACTTGGTCTTCCGAATTTTCATCTTTATTATTTGATTATCTCGGCCAATAAACTATTATCTATTTTGAATATAAATACTGAGAAGTACAATCAATATCCTACTTGGACAAAATTATGGTATCAACACATTTTAACTAAAAATATTAATCCATTAGCTCTTCCTTTTCTTTCTTTAGATGTCATGAATAAGTTAAAAATTCCTAACTCTTTAAAACAAAAAATTTTTGCTTTTCAAAAACTGTTAAAACTTGTCAATTTAGAAAATACATTTCAATTAATGCAACCTCTCCATTTAAATCCTAATATTAACTTAGATAATATTTCTTTTAATCTTTCAAACTTTCCCCTGATCAAAGATCTCACTGTGTGGGATCTGATACAACACAAAAATGAAACTCTCACTAATATACGCAAAATTCTTAAGGTTAATGTTAATTATTTAACCATTTTATGTCAAATGAGAGATATTGTCAATGCTAAGTTTCTATACACCAAAGTAGACAACACAGATATCACTAATTATAAAGTGGTTATACAAGTCCTTACGCTTTCAGAGAAAATGTTATCTAAATCTTATAATCTTATAAATCAGATAATTCATAATACAGTTTGTCTCTTTTCTAATTATTGGGTCAAACACAATTCTCATATATCTATAAATCAGAAACTCTCAGCTATTAAAAATACACTAGAATACTCGCCTTTCAAAAAACTCTTTTACACCCAACTAATGATTAATAATAATGCATACTTCACTCCTTCTAAACTTAACAAATTTGACGCTAATAAATCGGCCCCATGTTCCTGTTGTTCTCACCCTAATGCAGATCTTCTACATATTTTTTGGTCTTGCTATCACTCACATAAACTTTGGACTTCCCTAAAAGTCCGTTTACAGAAAATGGGTTATCATAAATCCACTCTATCCTGGGAGACTGCATTACTACACATACCAAATATTTATCTCTCCAAATTGGATACACAAGTACTAATATACATATGTTCACTTATAAAACTCTATATCACCCAAAACTGGCTAGATCGTACTAAACTGAATTGGAATAATTTTAAAATTCTAGCCTGTACTTATATTAGTGCGCAGAAAACGATAGTGAAAAGCCCCAAGAAGTCGGCACAAATCAACAAAGCTATAGAAAAGGTGCTACATATTATTAATAGTGTATAGTTGGCTACTCTCCTTTTGGGATTCATAGACCTCAGTCTCCTTTATATCTACATACCTGCTTTATTTTAGATCTATACCTACTTTGATATATTCTTTGGTTAACATTAGTATATGTTGTAGATAGTTATTGTATGTTCTCAGACTGCAATGAGATATAAACATTTATCATACAAAATTGTGTTATCATAAATATCTCCTAACTTTTCATTTTTTTTCTCAATATGTATTTTAATTTTGTTGTTGTATTTTTATTTCAATGTTTTAAAATTCAATAAAAAGTTTTTTGAAAAAAAAAAAGACACACTGATGTCCTGCTCACCAGGCTGAACAAGGATAAGGTCATGGTGAGGTGCCCGTTGGGTGCTTGGATCCGCCACATAACACAAGCACTCAGGTCACTCCAAGGCAAGTACAAATATGACTCAGTCATTGTCCATGCTGGTGTGAATGACCTGAGACGTACCTCCCTGGACTACATGAAAAGAGACATAGAGGAGCTCTCTGAGCATGTAGCCCAGGCCGGTATGACCCTGACCTTGAGTAGCATCTTACCCTCACCAAGAATGATGCCACAATATGAAGACAAGATGATCAAGTTCAACAATTGGCTTAAGTATTGCTGTCATTCAAAGGGGATCCAATGCCTGTCAGCCTGGGATGACATGCTCGACAAGTTGCGATGCTTCGCTAGGGACGGCTTGCACCTGTCACCCCTGGGCTTTCGGATATTGGCAAAGGCTCTTGCCACCCCCATAGTGCCTTTTTTAGGCAAGGCTCTAAAGACAAACCCACCTCCATAGGTATCACAAGGGATAAGAAACTAAGAGTAATGCTACTCAATGCCAGAAGTCTAAACCTCAAGATGCACGCACTCGAAACTCTCCTTAGCATGGAGAACATCGATATCTGTGCAGTAACGGAAACCTGGTTCAAGGCTCCCGAGAGCACCCCAGAACTACCAGGTTATACCTCATACCATGTTTTTCGGCCCCAAAACTTGGACCGAACCACAAAAGGAGGGGGAGTATCAATATTTGTCAAAGATACCCACACCTCCAGGTTGGTGGCACAGCATGAAGCATCAGAGACTATCTATGTGCAACTAACAGTGGGTAAAACTGCCTTCCAGTTTATAGCCTGCTACAGACCACCCTCCCAAACCCAGGAACCCCACTCGGCCTTCCTGAGAACACTGGAAAATATGAAGGTCTCTCCAAACACCATTATATTGGGTGACTTCAACTACCCAAACATAAACTGGGAGCATTACTCTAGCTCCAACACCCTACCCCAAAGGTTCCTAGAATTTATAAACTCAAATGCTATGGAACAACTTGTTACCACTCCCACAAAAGGGGAAAACATACTGGACCTGATCATCACCAACATTGGGACTCCATGCTCCAGACCAGAAGTGTATCCCTCATTGGTAAGATCAGACCATAAACTAATCTCACTAGATATTCACATCCCGCCCCCAGCCCCTGCCCAGAAAACCACAGTGAAAAACTTCTCTAAAGCAAATTTCACACTCCTCAAAACTGAGGAGGAATCCTTCAAAGCCCCTGGGCCTGTGGAAAATACGGCCCAGACCGCAGAATCCTTTATAAATGCATTCTATGAACACCTTCAGGAAAGCATGGATCATGCAATCCCAAACAAAACCAAGACCCAATCCTCCAAAGGCAGGCGTCCTGTCTGGTGGACCCCAGCCATAAACAAACTATACAATAGAAGGAGGAAGCTACTACATGATAGAGCAAAATCCCAAAAAGGGAAGGCATCTCTGATCAGTATTAGCAAAAAACTACGGACACTCATAAAATCATCTAAGGTCAGCTTCGAGAGAAAAATTGCACAGGACACTAAGGATAATCACAAGGCTTTCTTTAGTTATGTTAGGAACCTGGGTGGAATTCCCAGATATGCTCAGAATTAGTCCAAAATGACAAAAAATACATCGAACACACAGACATTGCCAACATCCTAGCTGACAGGTTCAGCACAAACTTCTCCCCTCCTTCCCCACCAAAAGGGCAAATATCTATCCCAGCAGAGTGCTGCCCCCCTGATATCTCAGATGCTCAGGTAAGAGCCACCCTCTCCAAAGCAAAAAACACAGCATCACTGGGACCAGATGGTATCCTGGGCTGCGTCCTACATGAACTCCAAGAAGAACTAAACCCAAACATAAAACTACTGTTCAATGTCAGCCTTACTACAGGATATGTACCCAAGGAGTGGTGTACAGCAACAGTGGTCCCTCTCCACAAAGGTGGTGCCTCAACAGATCCTGGAAACTATCGCCCCATAAGCCTGACTAGCTTCATCTGCAAAGCTATGGAAAGGATCATCATGGACCTCATAAATAAAGATATTGGGGACCTACATCCACTGGATCCTACCCAGTTCAGCTGTGTTAAGGGCAGATCCTGCCTCTTAAACCTGGTTGATTTCTTTGAAACAGTCACCAAGGCCATTGACGAGGGGAAGGTGGTCCACACAGCCTACCTGGACCACGCAAAAGCCTTCGATACAATACCCCACTCGGGCATTATAGATAAGCTCACCAGCTTAAATATAAACCCCTATGTCACGAGATGGGTTGCAAACTGGCTCAAGGACAGAACCCACATGGTTAGAATTGCTGGGGCCATGTCAAACTCCAAACCAGTTACAAGTGGCATCCCACAAGGCTCAGTCCTGGGACCTCTCTTGTTCGGTATATATTTCTCGGAGGTACAGGCCAACATGGAAGGACTGTGGCTGACCATGTTCGCAGATGACTGCAAACTGGGCACCATAATCGACTCTCCAGCTGACACAAGCATCCTACAAAAGGGCCTCATAGAAACAGACAACTGGTGCTAGAGCCATGGCCTCAAGCTAAACGCCAAAAAGTGTATAGTCATCCCCTTCGGCAAAAACAAAGTGCCCACAAATTACCACATAGATGGTATTCCATTAAGTATGGAAGAAGTAATTAGGGACCTGGGGACCCAAGTTGATAGCAATCTCTCATTTGACAACCACATGGCCAAAGTGGCTAGAAAAACATTTTATATAGCCCATCTAATCATGAAGGGATTCACATCTAGATCAGGGGAGGTCATCGTGCCTCTTTACTCATCCCTCATCAGGCCCATAATTGAGTACAATACCCCTTTTGGGATGTACCTTACCAGACACCTGCAGCAACTGGAAAGACCCCAAAAGTACCTCACCAAGAGGATCAAAGGGCTGAAACAGATGTCATATGCTGCCCGGTTAAAGAAACTCCAGTTCTACTCAGTAGCATACCGCCTGGTCAGAGGTGATCTGTGCCTGACGTATAAAGATATGTCCAACCCAGAATTAATGGACATGCTGCACCTCAGAAAATCCAAATCCCATCGAGCTACGCACTTGAGAGACTTGAACCTCAGCACTGAAATAAATAGGACATGCTGGAGGGACAGATTCATAACCCAGAGGCTCCCTTCACTCTGGAATAAAATCCCAGTCCAGGTTAGGCAGAATCCCTCATTGACTCTCTTCAAGAGGAATCTTGATGAGTGGATGGGAGATTGTAGATTTACTCCGGGTATCACTTCTGTGTCACTGTTAGACAGAGGCACAGTATACTAACCTCGAAAAAGTGCATAGCAAAATTCATTTTAAAATGGGTGGCAAAAGCCAAACACACTCTGGCTATGCTTGTAAATTCCCTAGGGCAGATAGCCTAGCATGAACCTATGAACCTATGAACATGTATTAGTGGAGCCTAGGGTAACACTGATGATTTACTTGCATTAGTGGAGTTGGTGTAGTAGTGATGATTTACGTGCACTATTGGAACTTGGGGTAGTATTGATGATTTACATTCATTAGTGTAGTCTGAGGTAATACTGGTGATTTACTTGCATTAGTCAAGCCGCGGGGTAGTACTGATGATCTACATGTATTAGTAGAGCCTGGGGTAATACTGATTATTTACATGCATTAGTGGAGCCTGGGGTAATACTGATGATTTACTTACATTAGTGGAGCCTGGGGTAATACTGATGATTTACTTGCATTAGTGGAGTTGGGGTAGTACTGATGATTTACGAGCATTAGTGGACCCTGGGGTAATACTGATAATTTACATGCATTAGTGTAGCCTGTGGGATAGTACTGATGATTTATATGTACTAGTGGATCCTGGGGTAATACTGATGATTTACTTGCATTAGTGGAATTGGTGTAGTAGTGATGATTTACATGCACTACTGGAACTTGGGGTAGTATTGATGATTTACATTCATTAGAGTAGTCTGAGGTAATACTGGTGATTTACTTGCATTAGTCAGGCCGCGGGGTAGTACTGATGATCTACATGTATTAGTAGAGCCTAGGGTAGTACTGATGATTTACATATTAGTGGAGCCCAGGGTAGTACTGATAATCTACATGTATTAGTGTCGTCTGGGGTAGTACTGATGATTTACATGCATTATTGTAATGTGGGATAGTACTGATGATTTACATGTATCAGGGGAGCCTGGGGGTAATACTGATGATTTACTTGCATTAGTGGCGTTGAGGTAGTAGTGATGATTTATGTGCAATACTGGAACTCGGAGTAGTATTGATGATTTACGTTCATTAGAGTAGTCTGAGTTAATACTGGTGATTTAAATGCATTAATCAAGCCACGGGGTAGTACTGATAATCTACATGTATTAGTAGAGCCTGGGGTCGTACTGATGAAGTACATTCATTAGTGCAGCCCCATGCTTGTGCTGATAATTTGCATGCATTAGCGAGTCCGGGGTAGAACTGGTGATTTACATGCATTAGTAGAGCCCGGGGTAGTATTGATGATCTACATGTATTAGTGTAGCTTGGGTTAGTACTGATGGTTTACGTGCATTAGTGAAGCCCGAGGTAGTACTGATGATTTACATACATTAATGGAGCCCGGGGTAGTACTGGTGATTTACATGTATTAGTGGAGCCTGGGGTAATACTGATGATTTACATGAGTTAGAGGAGCCCAGGTTAGTATTGATGATTTACCTGCATTAGTGGAGCCCCATGGTAATACTGATGATCTACATGAATTGCAGGAGCTTGGGGTAATACTGATGACTTATATGTATTAGTGGAGCCTGGTGTAGTCCTGATGATTTACATGCATTAGTGGAGTCGGGATAGTACTGATGGTTTACATACATTAGTGGAGCCTTGGCTAGTACTGATGATTTAGATGCATTAGTGGAGCCCGATGTAGTACTGATGATTTACATGCATTAGTTGAGTCCAGGGTAGCACTGATGATTTATATGCATTAGTGGAGCTCGGGGTAGTACTGATGCTTTATAAGTATTAGTGGACAGCGGGGTACTACTGATGATCTACATGCATCAGAGGATCCCAGGGTACTATTAATGATTTGCATGGATTAGAGGAGCCCCAGGTAGTACTGATGATTTAGATGCATTAGTGGAGCCCGAGGTAGTACTGATGATTTACATGCATTAGTGGAGCCCGGGTTAGTATTTATTATTTACATGCATTAGCGGAGGGCGGGGTACTACTGATACATGCATTAATGGAGCATGAGGTAGTACTGATGATTTGCGTGGATTAGTGTAGTCCAGGGTAGTACTGATGATTTACATGCATTAGTGGAGCCCGGGGTAGTACTTATGCTTTACAAGTATTAGTGGAGGGCTGGGTACTATTGATAATTTACTTGCATTAATGGAGCACGAGGTAGTACTGATGATTTGCATGGATTAGTGGAGTCCAGGATAGTACTGATGGCTTACATGAAGTAGTGGAGCCTAGGGTGTTACTGATGATTTAGATGCATTAGTGGAGCCCAAGGTAATACTGATGATTTACATGCATTAGTGGAGCCTGCGGTACTAATGATTTGCACGCATTAGTGTAGCCTGTGGTAGCACTGATGTTCTACATGCATTAATGGATTCCAGGGTACTACTGATGATTTGCATGGATTAGAGGAGGGCCGGGTAGTAATGATGATTCACTTGCATTAGTGGAGCCCGGTGTAGTACTGATGCTTTACATGTATTAGTGGAGGGTGGGGTACTACTGATGATCTACCGGCATTAGTGGATCCCAGGGTAGTACTGATGATTTACATGCATTAGTTGAGCCCGGGGAAGTACTGATGGTTTACATGCTTTACTCAAGCCCGAGGTAGTACTGATGATTTACATACATTAGTGGAGCCCTGGTAGAACTGTTGATTTACATGCTTTAGTGGAGCCTGGGGTAATACTAATGATCTGCATGCATTACTGGAGCCTGGGATAATACTGATGATTTATATGCATTAGTGGAGCCTGGTGTAGTACTGATGATTTATATGCTTTAGTGGAGCCAGGGGGTAGTTCTGATGTCTTACATGCATTAGTGGAGCCCGAGGTAGTACGGATGATTTACATGACTGTGGAGTCCATTGTAGTACTAATTATTAAATGCATTCGTGGAGCCCAGGTTAGTACTTATGCTTTTCATGCATTAGCGGAGGGCGGGATACTACTGATGATCTACATGCATTAATGGATCCCAAGGTACTACTGATTATTTGCATGGATTAGAGGAGCCCCGGGTAGTAATGGTGATTTGCATGCATTAGTGGAGCCGGGGTAGTACTGATGGTTTGCATGCATTAGTGAAGCCAAGAGTAGTACTGATGCTTTAGATGCATTTGGGGAGCCTAAGATAGTACTGATGATTGACATGCATTAGTGGAGTCCAGAGTAGTACTGATGATTTACTTGCATTAGTGGAGCCCGGGGTAGTACTGTTGCTTTACAAGTATTAGTGGAGGGCAGGGTACTACTGATGGTCTACATTCATTAGTGTATCCCAGGTTACTACTGATGATTTGCATGGATTACAGGAGCCCCGGGTAGTACTGATGATTTACATGCATTAGTGGAGTGCGGGATAGAACAGATGCTTTACATGCATTAGTGCAAGCCGCGGTATTACTGATGTTTCACATGTATTAATGGAACCCGAAGTAGTATGGATGATTTACATGCATTATTGGACAATGGGTAGTACTGATGATTTATATGCATTAGTGTAGTCTGTAGTAGTACTAGTGATTTACATGCATTAGTGGAGCCTGGGTAGTACTGATGACTTACATGCATTAGTGGAACCTGGGGTAGTACTGATGATTTGCATGCATTAATGGATCCCTAGGTACAACTGATGATTTATATGTATTAGTGAAGCCCGGGGTAGTACTGATGTTTTACATGCATTAGTGGAGCCTGGGTAGTACCTATGATTTACATGCATTAGTGGAACCTGGGGTAGTACTGATGATTTACATGCATTAGTAGAGCCCGGGGGAGTACTGATGATTTGCATGTATTAATGGAGTCCTGGGTAATACTGATGCTTTACTGGAGCCTGAGGGAGGACTGATGATCTACATGGATTAGTGGAGCCTGGGTTAATACTGATGATTTACATGAATTAGTGGAACCCGTGGTAGTTCTGATGATTTACATGCATTATTAGAGCCTGAGGTAATATTGATGATCTACATGCATTAGTGGCGTCCGGGGTAGTACTGATGATCTATATGCATTACAGGAGCATGGGGTACTTTTGATGATCTACATGCATTAGTGTAGGCTGGGGTAGTACTGATGGTTTACATGCATTAGTGGGGCCTGAGGTAGTCCGGATGATTTACATACATTAGTGGACTTGGGATCGTACTGATGATTTACATGCATTAGTGGAGCCTGGGGTAATACTGATGATTTGCATGAATTAGTGAAGCCCGGGGGTAGTACCGATGATTTAAATGCATTAGTGGAGCCCATGGTAATACTGATCATCTTCATGCATTACTGGAGCCTGGGGTAATACTGATGATGTATATGCATTAGTGGAGCCTGGTGTAGTACTGATGATTTACATGCTTTAGTGGAGCCTGGGGGTAGTTCTGATGATCTACATACATTAGTGGAGTCCTGGGACATAGGGATGATTTACATGCCTTAGTGGAGTCCAGGGTAGTACTGATGCTTTACATACATTCATGAATCCTGGGTTAGTACTGATGATCTACATGCATTAGTGGAGCCCTAGTTAATACTGATGATTTACATGAATTAGTGGAGCCCGTGGTAGTTCTGAATATGTCCATGCATTATTATAGCCCAGGATAGTATTGATGATCTACATGCATTAGTGCAGTCCAGGATAGTACTGATGATCTATATGTATTAGAGGAGCATGGGGGACTATTAATGATCTACACGCATTACTGCAGGCTGGGGTAGTACTGATGGTTTACATGCATTAGTGGGGCCTGAGGTAGTCCTGATGATTTGCATACATTAGTGAAGCCTGGGGTAGTACTGATGATTTACATGTATTTGTGGAGCCTGAGGTAATACTGATGATCTACATGCATTACTGGAGCCTGGGGTAATACTGATGATTTATATGCATTAGTGGAGCCTGGTGTTGTACTGATAATTTACATGCTTCAGTGGAGCCAGATGGTAGTACTGATGATCTACATGCATTAGTGGAGTCTGGGAGTAGTATGGATTATTTACATGCATTACTGGAGTCCAGGGTAGTACTGATGATTTACATGCTTTCGTGGAGCCCAGATTTGTACTGATGCTTTACATGTATTAGAAGAAGGCGGGGATTCTATGAAAAAATACTGCTAGGAACCACCACGATAAAATAAAAGTCTGGTTTTATTTTATAAAAAACAAGCGCTTTCACGCACAGAGGCGCTTCATCAGGTGGCGGGGATTCTACTGATGATCTATATGCATTAATGGATCCCAGGGTACTACTGATGATTTACATGGGTTAGAGGACCCCGGGTAGTACTGATGATTGACATGCATTAGTGGATCCGGAGTAGTACTGATGGTTTACATGCGTTACTGGAGCCTTGGAGAGTACTGATGATTTAGATGCATTAGTGGAGCCCGAGGTAGTACTGATTTATGTATTTTATTTATTTATTTAACATTTGTTAACCGGGAATGTCTGACTTGGAACAAAGCCAATTTTCAGTGGAGGCTCGGTGAGAAAGGCTCCGTATGCATGTCTTTATAGCGTGGAAGGAAACTGGAGTACCCATAGGAAACCAACACATGCAGACTCCACACAGAAGGCACCCCAGCCGAGAATCGAACCGGAGAACCTCTTGCTGTGAGGCGACAATGCTACCACTGCACCACTGCGCTGTCACTGCGCCATCCATGATTTACAAGCATTAGTGGAACCATGGTAGTACTAATGATTTACATGCATTAGTGCAGCCTGGGATACTATTCCTGTTCTGCACACATTAGTGTAGGCTGTGGTAGTACTGATGTTTTACTTGAATTAGTGGAGCGTGTGGTAGTACTGATGAAGGACATGCATTAGTGCAGCCCCTGGCTTGTTCTGATGATTTGCTTGCATTAGTGGAGTCCGGGGTAGTAATGATGATTTACATGCATTATTCAAGCCGTGGGGTAAGACGGATGATCTACATGCATTAGTGTAGCCTGGGTTACACGCAATAGAAGAGTCAGAGTAGTACTGATGATTTACATTCATTAGTGGAGCCAGGGTAGTATTGATGAAGGAATTGCATTAGTGCAGCCCCCGGCTTGTTTTGATGGTTTGCATGCATTAGTGGAGTCAGGGTAGTACCGATGATTTACATACATTAGTGGAGCCCGGGGTGGTACTGATGATTTACATGTATTAGTGGAGCCAGAGGTAGTACAGATGTTCTACATGCATTATTGAAGCCTGGGGTAATACTAATGATTTACTTGAATTAGTGGAGCCCAGGGAAGTACTTATGATTTACATGCTTTAGTGGAGCCCGGGGTAGTACTGATGACCTATATGCATTAGTGTTGTCCGGGGTTCCTGATGATCTACATGCATTAGAGGAGCCTTGGATAGTATTATGATTTACATGCATTAGTGTAGCTTGGGGAGCTACTGATGTTGATTTACATGCATTATTGTAGTTTGGGATAGTACTGATGATTTACATGTATTAGTGGAGCCTGGGGTAATACTGATGGTTTACTTGCATTAGTGGAGTTGGGTAGTAGTGATGATTTATGTGCACTATTGGAATTGGATGTGGTGTTGATGATTTACATTCATTAGAGTAGCCTGAGGTGATACTGGTGATTTAAATGCATTAGTCAAGCCGTGGAGTAGTACTGATGATCTACATGTTATTAGTAGAGGCTGAGGTAGTACTGATGATTTACATATTAGCGCAGACCGAGGTAGAACTGATGCTTTACATGCATTAGTGCAGCCTGATGTTTCACATGTATTAATGGAACCCGAGGTAGTACTGATGATTTACATGCATTACTGAACACAGGGTAGTACTGATGATTTACATGCATTAGTGTAGCCCGAGGTAGTACTGATGCTTTACATGCATTAGTGGAGCCTGGGTAGTACTGATAATTTACATGCATTAGTGGAACCAGTGGTAATACTGATGATTTACATGCATTAGTAGAGCCCGGGGGAGCACTGATAATTTTCATGTATTAATGGAGTTCAGGGTAGTACTAATGCTTTACATGATTTACTGGAGCCTGAGGTAGTACCGATGATTTACATGCTTTAGTGGAGCCAGAGTTAGAACTGATGATCTACATGCATTAGTGGAGCCTGGGTTAATACTGATGATTTTCATGAATTTGTGGAGCCTGTGGTAGTTTTGATGATTTACATGCATTATTAAAGCCCGGGGTAGTATTGATGATCTACATGCATTAGAGGAGCATGGGGTACTATTGATGATCTACATGCATTAGTGAAGCCTGGGGTAGTACTGATGGTTTACATGCATTAGTGGGGCCTGAAGTAGTACTGATGATTTACATACATTAGTGGAGCCCGGGGTAGTACTGGCGATTCACATACATTAGTGGAGCCTGGGGTAATACTGTTGATTCACATGAATTAGTGGAGCCCAAGGTAATACTGATGACTTGTATGCATTACTGGAGCCTGGGGTAATACTGATGATTTATATGTATTAGTGGAGTCTGGTGTAGTACTGATGATTTACATGCTTTAGTGGAGCCAGACAGTAGTACTGATGATCTACATGCATTAGTGGAGTACGGGTTAGTACAGATTATTTACATGCATTATTGGAGTGCAGGGTAGTACTGATGATTTACATGCTTTTGTGGAGTTCGGGTTAGTACTGATGCTTTACATGTATTAGTAGAGGGTAGGGTACTACTGATGATCTACATGCATTAATAGAGCTGGGTTAGTACTGATGGTTTACATGCATTAGTGGAGCCTTGGGTAGTATTGATGATTTAAATGCATTAGTAGAGCCCGAGATAGTACTGACGATTTATATACATTAGTAGAACCAGGGTAGTACTGATGATTTACATGCATTAGTGGAGGGCGGGGTACTACTAATGAGCTACATGCATTCGTGGATCCCAGGGTACTACTGATGTTTTGCATGGATTAGATTACCCCGGTTAGTACTGATGATTTACATGAAATAGTGGAGCCTGGATAGTACTGATGGTTTACATGCTTTAGTGGAGCCTGAGGTAGTAATGATGATTTACATACATTTGTGGTACCAAGGTAGTACTGATGATTTACATGCATTAGTGCAGCCTGGGATAGTATTTCCAATCTGCACACATTAGTGTAGGCTGGTGTAGTACTGATGTTTTACATGCATTAGTGGAGCACGTGGTAGTACTGATGATTTACATGCATTAGTGGAGCCAGGGTAGTACTGATGAGTTACATGCATTATTGAATCCCTGGGGTAATACGGATGATCTACATGCATTAGTGTAGCCTGGGTAATACGCAATAAAGGTGTCAGGGTAGTACTGATGATTTATATGCATTAGTGGAGCCCGGGGTAGTACTGATGATTTACATGTATTACTGGAGCCAGAGGTAGTACTGATGATCTGCATGCATTAGTGGAGCCTGGGGTAGTATGATGATTTACATGCATTAGTTTAGTCTGGGGAACTATGATGATTTTCATAAATTATTGTAGCGTGGGATAGTACTGATGATTTGCAGCATTAGTGGAGCCAGAGGTAGTACTGATGATCAACATGCATTAGTGGAGCCCAGGGTAATACTGATGATTTACATGCATTAGTAGAGCCCGGGGTAGTACTTATGATCTACATGCATTAGTTTCATCTGGGGTAGTATTGATGATCTACACGCATTAGTGAAGCCTGGGGTATTACTGACGGTTTACTGGCATTAGTAAAGCAGGGGGTAGTTCTGATGATTTGCATACATTAGTGGGTCCCAGGGTAGTACTGATGATTTATATGCATTAGAGGAGCTTGAGGTAATACTGATGATCTACATGCATTACTGGAGCCTGGGGTAATACTGATGATTTATATGCATTAGTGGTGCCCGGCGGTGGTACTGATGATTTACATACATTAGTGGAGCCAGGGGGTAGTACTAATGATGTACATGCATTAATGATGTCTGGGGTAGTACTGATGATTTACATGCATTAGTTTAGCCCGGGGTAGTACTGATGCTTTACATGCATTAGTGGCGGGCGGGGTACTACTGATGTTCTACATGCATTCATGGATCCCAGGGTACTGCTGATGATTTGCATGGATTAGAGGAGCCCCAGGTAGAACTGATGATTTCCATGCATTAGTGGAGCCGGTGTAGTACTGATGGTTTACATGCATTAGTGGAGCCTTGGGTAGCACTGATGATTTAAATGCATTAATGGAGCCCGAGGTAGTACTGATGATTTGCATCTATTAGTTGAGCAGGGGTAGTACTGATGATTTACATATTTGTGGATCCCGGGGTAGTACTGATGATTTATGTGCATTAGTGGAGCTGGGGTAGTACTGATGAAGTACATTCATTAGTGCAGCCCCAGGCTTGTACTGATGATTCGCATGCATTAGCAAGTCCAGGGTAGTACTGATGATTTACTTGCATTGGTAGAGCCCGGGGTAGTACTGATGATCTACATGTATTAATGTCATTCAGTACAGTACTGATGATCTATATGCATTAGATGAGCATGGGGTAGTATTGATGATTTACATGCATTAGTGTAGCCTGGGGTAGTACTGATGGTTTACATGCATTAATGGAGCCCGAGGTAGTACTGATGATTTACATGCATTAGTGGAGCCTGGGATAATACCGATGATTTACATGAATTAGAGGAGCCCAGGGTAGTACTGATGATTTACATGGATTAGTTGAGCCCATGTTAATACTGATGATCTGCATGCATTACTGGAGCCTGGGGTAATACTGATGATTTATATCCATTAATGGAGCCTGGTGTTGTACTGATGATTTGCATGCTTTAGTGGACCCAGGGAGCAGTTCTGATTATCTACATGCATTAGTGGAGTCCGGGGTAGTATGGATGATTTACATGCCTTAGTGGATTCTGGGTAGTACTGATGATTTACATGCATTCATGGAGTCCCAGGTAGTACTTATCCTTCACATGCATTAATGGAGGGTGGGGTACTACTGATGACCTATATGCATTAATGGATCCCAGGGTGCTACTGATGATTTGCATGGATTAGAGGAGCCCCAGGTAGTACTGATAATTTACATGGATTAATGGAGTCAGGGTAGTACTGATCATTTACATGCATTAGTGGAGCCTTGGGTAGTACTGATGATTTAGATACAATAGGGCAGCCTGAGGTAGTACTGATGATTTACATGCATTAGTGGAGTCCAGGGTAATACTGACGGTTTACATGCATTAGTGGAGCCCGGGGTAGTACTTATGGTTTACATGCATTAGTGAAGACTTGGGTAATACTGATGATTTAGATGCATTAGTGGAGCCCGAGGTAGTACTGATGATTTACATGCATTCGTGGAGCTTGGGTTAGTAATTATGCTTTAAATGCGTTTGCGAAGGTTGGGGTACTACTGATGACCTACATGCATTAATGGAGCACGAGGCAGTACTGATGATTTGCATGGATAAGTGGAGTCCAGTGTAGTACTGTTGATTTACATGCATTAGTGGAGTCCGGGGTAGTACTGATGATTTACATGCATTATTGGAGCCTGAGGTAACAGTGATGGTTTGCATGCATTAGTGGAGCCTTGGGTATTGCTGATGATTTAGATGCATTAGTGGAGCCCGGGGTAGTACTGATGATTTACATGCATTAGTGGAGCCTGTGGTAGTATTCATGATCTGCACACATTAGTGTAGCCTGGGGTAATACTGATGTTCTAAATGCATTAATGAATCCCAGGGCACTACTGATGATTTGCAGGGATTAGAGCAGGCCTAGGTAGTAATGATGATTTGCATGCATTAGTGGAGTCCGAGTTAGTACTGATGATCGACTGGCATTAGTGGGTCCCAGGGTACTGCTGATGATTAGAAGAGCCCAGGGTCATAGTGATGATTTACATGCATTAGTGGAGCCTAAGGTAGTACTGATGATTTACATGCATTAGTGTAGCCTGGGTAGTACTGATGATTTACATGCATTAGTGGAACCCGGGGTAGTACTGATGATTTACATTTATTACTGTAACCTGGGGGAGTACTGATGATTCACACGCATTAATGGAGTCCTGGGTAGTACTGATGCTTTACATGCTTTACTGGAACCTAAGGTAGGACTGATGATCTACATGCATTAGTGGAGCCTGGGGTAATACTGATGATTTACATGAATTAGTGGCACCTGGGGTGGTACTGATGATCTACATGCATGAGTGTTGTCCAGGGTAGTACTGATGATCTAATTGCATTATTGGAGCCTGTGGTAGAACTGATGATATTCATGCATTAGTAGAGCCCAGGATAGTACTTATGATCTACATGCATTAGTGTCGTCCAGGGTAGTACTGATGATCTATATGCATTAGTGTAGCCTGGGGTAGTACTGATGGTTTACATGCATTAGTGGAGCCTGAGGTAGTAGTGATGGTTTACATACATTAGTGGAGCCCGGGGTAGTACGGTGACTTACATGCATTAGTGGAGCTTGGGGTAATACTGATGATTTACATGTATTAGAGGATTCCAGGGTTGTTCTGATGATTTACATGCATTAGTGGAGCCCGTGGTAATACTGATGATCTACATGCATTACTGGAGCCTGGGGTTATACTGATGATTTATATGCATTAGTGGAGCCTGGCGTAGTTTTGATGATCTACATGCATTAGTGGAGTCCGGGCTAGTACAGGTGATTTACATACCTTAGTGGAGTCCGGGGTAGTACTTAAGATTTACATGCATTTGTGGAGCCCAGGTTAGTACTTACGCTTTACATGCATTAGCGGAGGGCTACTGGTGATCTACATGCATTAATGGATCCCAGGGTACTTCTGATGATTTGCATGGATTAGAGGAGCCCTGGGTAGTACTGATGATTTACATGCATTAGTTGAGCCGAGGTAGTACTGATGGTTTACATGCATTAGTGGAGCTTTGGGTAGTACTGATAATTTAGATGAATTAGTGGAGCCCGAGGTAGTACTGATGATTTACATGCATTAGTGGAGTCCATGGTAGTACTGATGATTTACTTGCATTAGTGGAGCCCGGGGTAGTACTGATGCTTTACATGTATTAATCGAGCCATGGTAGTACTGATGGTTTACATGCATTAGTGGAACTCGAGGTAGTACTGATGATTTACATGTATTACTGGACATGGGTATTACTGATGATTTACATACATTAGTGCAGTGCGTGGTAGTACTGATGATTTGCAATGCATTAGAGGAGCCTTGGGTAGTACTGATGACTTACATGCATTAGTGGATCCCGGGATATTACTGATGATTTACATGTATTAGTGGAGCCCAGGGTAGTACTGATGATTTACATGCATTAGTGTAGCCCGAGGTAGTACTGATGATTTACTTGCATTAGTGGAGCCTGGGTAGTACTGATGATTTACATGCATTAGTGGAATCCATGGTAGTCATGATGATTTACATGCATTAGTGGAGCCCGGGGGAGTACTGATGATTTACATGTATTAATGGAGCCCAGGGTAGTAATGATGCTTTACATATTTTACTGGAGCCTGAGGTAGTTCTGGTGATTTACATGCTTTAGTGGAGCCAGAGTTAAGACTGATGACCTACATGCATTAGAGGAGCCTGGGTTAATACTGATGATTTGCATGAATTAGTGGAGTCTGTGGTAGTTCTGATGATTTACATGCATTATTATAGCTTGGGGTAGTATTGATGATCTACATGCATTAGTGGCATCCGGGGTAATACTGATGATCTATATGCATTGGAGGAGCATTGGGTACTAATGATGATCTACACACATTAGTGTAGGCTGGGGTAGTACTGATGGTTTACATGCATTAGTGGGACCCAAGGTAGTCCTGATGATTTACATACATTAGTGGAGCCCGGGGTAGTACTGATGATTTACATGCATTAGTGGAGCCTGGGGTAATACTGATGATTTACATGAATTAGTGGAGCCCGGGGTAGTACTGATGATTTACATGCATTAGTGGAGCCTGGGGTAATACAGATGATTTACATGCATTAGTGGAGCCCGAGGTAATAGTGATGATCTGCATGCATTAGTGGAGCCTGGGGTAATACTGATGATTTTTATGCATTAGTGGAGCCTGGTGTAGTACTGATGATTTACATGCTTTAGTGGAGCCAGAGGGTAGTACATGCATTAGTGGAGTCCGTGTTAGTACGGATTAATTACATGCATTATTGGAGTCCCAGGTAGTACTTATGATTTACATGCTTTTGTGGAGCCCAGGTTAGTACTGATGCTTTACATGTATTAGAAGAGGGCAGGGTACTACTGATGAGCTACATGCATTAATGAATCCCAGGGTACTACTGATGATTTGCATGGATTAGTGGACCCCAGGTAGTACTGATGATTTCCATGCATTAATGGAGCCGGGGTACTACTGGTGAAGTACATGCATTAGTGCAGCACCCAGCTTGTTCTGATGATTTGCATGAATTAAAGGAGTCCGGGGTAGTACTGATGATTTACATGCATTATTCAAGCCCTGGGGTAATAGGGATGATCTAGATGTATTAGTGAAGCCTGGGGTAATACTGATGATTTACTTGAATTAGTGGAGCCCGGGAAAGTACTGATGATTTAAATGCATTAGTGGAACCCGGGGTAGTAATGATGATCTATGTGCATTAGTGTCATCCAGGGTTACTGATGATCTACATGCATTAGAGGAGCCTTGGGTAGTGTGATGATTTAGATGCATTAGTGTAGCTTGGGGAACTACTGATGATTTACATGCATTATTGTAGTGTGGGATAGTACTGATGATTTACATGTATTAAGGGAGCCTGGGGTAATACTGATGATTTACTTGCATTAATGGAGTTGGAGTAGATGTGATGATTTGCATGCACTACTGGAACACGGGGTGATGATTTACATTCATTAGAGTAGTCTGAGGTAATACTGGTGATTTGCATGCATTAGTCAAGCTATGGGGTAGTACTGATGATCTACATGTATTAGTAAAGCCCGGGGTAGAACTGATGCTTTACATGCATTAGTGCAGCCCATGGGATTACTGATGTTTCACACGTATTAATGGAACCTGAGGTAGTACTGATGATTTACATACATCAGTTGAGCCTGGGTAGTACTGATAACTTACATGCATTAGTGGAACCTAGGGTAGTACTGATGATTTACATGCATTAGTGGATCCTGGGGTATTGCATTGCATTGCATTAGTGGAGTTGGGGTAGTAGTGATAATTTACGTGCATTATTGGAACTTGGGGTAGTATTGATTATTTACATTCATTAGAGTAGTCTGAGGTAATACTGGTGATTTACATGCATTAGTCGAGCCACGGGGTAGTACTGATGATCTACATGTATTAGTAGAGCCTGGGGTAGTAGTGATGATTTACATATTACTGGAGCTGCGGTAGTACTGATGGTTTACATGCATTAGTGGAGCCTTGGGTAGTACTGATGATTTAGATGTATTAGTGGAACGTGAGGTAGTACTTATGACATACATGCTTTATTGGAGACAGAGGAGGGACTGATAATCTACATGCATTAGTGGAGCCAGGGGTAATACTGATGATTTACATGAATTACTGGAGCCCGTGGTAGTACTGATGATTTACATGCATTATTAGAGCCAGGGGTAGTACTGATGATCTACATGCATGTCATCTGGGGTAGTACTGATGAACTACTTGCATTAGTGGAGCCTGTGGTAGTAGTGATGATTTACATGCATTAGTGTTGTCCGGGGTAGTACTGATGATCTATATGCATTAGTGTAGCCCGGAGTAGTACTGATGGTTTATATTCATTAGTGGAGCCCAAGGCAGTACTGATGATTTACATACATTAGTGGACCCCAAGGCAGTACTGGTGATTTACATGCATTAGTGGAGCCTTGGGGTAATACTGAAGATTTACATGATTTAGAGGATCCCAGGGTAGTTCTGATTATTTACATGCATTAGTGGAGCCCGTGATAATACAGATGATCAGCATGCGTTACTGGAGCCTGGGGTAATACTGATGATTTATATGCATTAGTGGAGCCTGTTGTAGTACTGATAATTTACATTCTTTAGTGGAGCCAGGGGGTAGTTCTGAAGATCTACATGCATTAGTGGAGCCCGAGTTAGTACTTATGCTTTACATGCATTAGCGGAGGGTGGGGTACTACTGATGATCTACATGCATAAATGGATCCCAGGATACTACTGATGATTTGCATGGATTAGAAGAGCCCCAGGTCGTACTGATGATTTACATACATTAGTGGAGCCAGGGATAGTACTGATGGTTTACATGCATTAGTGGAGCCTTGGGCAGTATGGATCATTTAGATGCATTATTGGAGCCCAAGCTCGTACTGATGATTTGCATGCATTAGGGGAGTCCAAGGTATTACTGATGATTTACTTGCATTAGTGGAACCCGGGGTAGTACTGATGCTTTACAAGTATTAGTGGTGGGCAGGGTACTACTGATGATCTACATACATTAATGGATCCCAGGGTACTACTGATTATTTGCATGGATTAGAGGAGCCCTATGTAGTACTGATGATTTACATGCATTAGTGGAGCTGGGGTAGTACTGATGGTTTACATGTATTAGTGGAGCCTTGGGTAGTACTCATGATTTAGATGCATTAGCGGTGCCTGAGTTAGTACTGATAATTTACATGCATTAGTTGATCCTGTGGTAGTAATGATGCTTTACAAGTATTAGTGGAGGAAGGGGTACTACTGATGATCTACATGCATTAGAGGATCCCAGGGTACTACAGATGATTTGTATGGATTAGAGGAGCCCCAGGTAGTAATGATTATTTACATGCCTTAGTGGAGCCCGAGGTAGTACTGATGCTTTACATACATTAGTGGAACCCAGGGTAGTAATGATGATTTACATGCATTAGAGGAGTCCAGGGGAGTAATAATGATTTACATGTATTAATGGAGTCCGGGGTAGTACTGATGCTTTACATGCTTTACTGGAGCCTGAGGTAGTACTGACGATTTACATGCTTTACTGGAGCCTGAGGTAGTACTGATGATTTACATGCTTTAGTGGAGCCAGAGTTAGGACTGATTATCTACATGCATTAGTGGAGCTTGGGTTAATACTGATGATTTAAAAGAATTAGTGGAGCCTGTGGTAGTTCTGATGATTTACATGCTTTATTAGAGCCCAGGGTAGTATTGATGATCTACATGCATTACTGGAGTCCAGCAAAGTACTGATGATTTACATGCTTTCGTGGAGCCCAGGTTAGTCCTGATGCCTTACATGTATCAGCAGAACGTGGGGTACTACTGATGAGCTACATGCATTAATGGATCCTAGGGTACTACTGATCCGTACTGATTATCTATATGCATTATAGGAGCATGGGGTACTACTGATGATCTATATGCATTAGTGTAGGTTGTGGCAGTACTGATGGCTTACATGCATTAGTGGGGCCTGAGGTAGTCCTGTTGATTTGCATACATTAGTGGAGCCCGGGGTAGTACTGATG
Organism: Protopterus annectens; assembly: GCF_019279795.1. Lineage (NCBI taxonomy): Eukaryota > Metazoa > Chordata > Ceratodontiformes > Protopteridae > Protopterus > Protopterus annectens. Next base: position 364,269,356 of record NC_056743.1, on the reverse strand, counting down.
ATTTCCATGCATTAGTGGAGCCTGGGTAAATTCTGATGATTGACATGATTTAGTGGAGCCCGGGGTAGTACAGATGATTTACATGTATTAGTGGAACCTGGGGTAATACTGATGATTTATATGCATTAGTGGAGCCTGGTGTAGTACTGATGATTTACATGCTTTAGTGGAGCCAGAGGGTAGTACTAATGATCTACATGCATTAACAGAGTCCGGGTTAGTACGGATTATTTACATGCATTACTGGAGTCCGGCATAGTACTGATGATTTACATGCTTTCGTGGAGCCCAGGTTAGTACTGATGCCTTACATGTATCAGCAAAACGTGGGGTACTACTGATGAGCTACATGCATTAATGGATCCCAGGGTACTACTGATGATTTACATGGATTAGAGGATCACGGGTAGTACAGATGATTTACATGCAAAATTGGAGCCGGGGTAGTATTGATGGTTTACAGGCATTAATGGAGCCTTGCGTAGTACTGATAATTGCATTAGTGGACCACGAGGTAGTACTGATGATTTAGTTGCATTAGTGGAGCCAGAGGTAGTACTGATGATTTACATACATTAGTGGAACCTGGGTAGTACTGATGATTTACGTGCATTAGTGCATCCTGGGATAGTATTCTCCATTGCACACATTAGTGTAGGCCAGGGTAGTACTGATGTTTTACATGCATTAGTGGAGCCATGGTACTACTGATGAAGAACATGCATTAGTGCAGTCCCCAGCTTGTTCTGATGATTTGCATGAATTAGTGGAGTCCAGGGTAGTACTGATGATTTACATGCATTATTCAAGCTCTGGGTTAATACGGATGATCTACATTCATATGTGGACCCTAGGTAACATGCAATAGAAAAGCCAGGGTAGTACTGTTGATTTACATGCATTAGTGGAGCCTGGGGTAGTACTGATGATTTACAAGTATTATTGAAGCCAGAGGTAGTACTGATGATCTACATGCATTAGTTGAGCCTGGGGTAATACTGATGATTTACTTGAATTAGTGGAGCCCGAGGAAGGACTGATGATTTACATGCATTAGTAGAACCTGGGGTAGTACTGATGATCTATATGCATTAGTGTCATCAGGGGTTCTTGGTGATCTACATGCATTAGAGGAGCCTTGGGTAGTATGATGATTTACATGCATTAGTGTATCCTGGGGAACAGCTGATGATTTACATGCATTATTGTAGTTTGGGATAGTACTGATGATTTACATGTATTAGTGGAGCCTAGGGTAATACTGATGATTTACTTGCATTAGTGGAGTTGGTGTAGTAGTGATGATGTATGTGCACTATTGGAACTCGGGTAGTATTGATGATTTACATTCATTAGAGTAGTCTGAGGTAATACTGGTGATTTACATGCATTAGTCAAGCTGCGGGGTAGTACTGATGATCTACATGTATTAGTAGAGCCTGGGGTAGTACTGATGATTTACATATTAGTGGAGACCGGGGTAGAACTGATGATTTACATGCACTATTGTAGCGTGGGATAGTACTGATGATTTACATGTATCAGTGGAGCCTGGGATAGTACTGATGATTTACTTGCATTAGTGGAGCCTGGGGTAATACTGATGATTTACTTGAATTAGTGGAGCCCGAGGAAGTACTGATGATTTACATGCATTAGTAGAACCTGGGGTAGTACTGATGATCTATATATTAGTGTCGTCCAGGGTTCCTGATGATCTTCATGCATTAGAGGAGCCTTGAGTAGTATGATGATTTACATGCATTAGTGTAGCCTGGGGAACTGCTGATGATTTACATGCATTATTGTAGTTTGGGATAGTACTGATGATTTACATGCATTAGTAGAACCTGGGGTAGTACTGATGATCTATATGCATAAGTGTCGTCCGGGGTTCCTGATGATCTACATGCATTAGAGGAGCCTTGAGTAGTATGATGATTTACATGCATTAGTGTAGCCTGGGGAACTGCTGATGATTTACATGCATTATTGTAGTTTGGGATAGTACTGATGATTTACATGCATTAGTAGATCCTGGGGTAGTACTGATTATCTATATGCATTAGTGTCATCCTGGGTTCCTGATGATCTACATGCATTAGAGGAGCCTTGGGTAGTATGATGATTTACATGCATTAGTGTAGCCTGGGGAACCGCTGATGATTTACATGCATTATTGTAGTTTGGGATAGTACTGATGATTTACATGTATTAGTGGAGCCTGGGATAATACTGATGATTTACTTGAATTAGTGGAGCCCAAGGAAGTACTGATGATTTTCATGCATTAGTAAAACCCGGGCTAGTAATAATGATTTAATAGAGTCCGTCCGGTAGAGCCTAGTACTGAGGATTTACATTTTTTTTTGGTTCCATAGTTATGACTGATGATGTACATGCATTAGTGGAGCCGGGGTAGTACTGATGAAGTACATGCATTAGAGGAGCCTTGGGTAGTATGATGATTTACTTGCATTAGTGTAGCCTGGGGAACTACTGAAGATTTACATGCATTATTAGAGCTCGGGGTAGTACTGATGATCTACATGCATTAGTAGAACCTGGGGTAGTACTGATGATCTATATGAATTAGTGTCGTCCGGGGTTCCTGATGATCTACATGCATTAGAGGAGCCTTGAGTAGTATGATGATTTACATGCATTAGTGTAGCCTGGGGAACTGCTGATGATTTACATGCATTATTGTAGTTTGGGATAGTACTGATGATTTACATGTATTAGTGGAGCCTGGGATAATACTGATAATTTACTTGCATTAGTGGAGTTGGGGTAGTAGTGATGATTTACGTGCACTATTGGAACTCTGGGTAGTATTGATGATTTATATTCATTAGAGTTGTTTGAGGTAATACTGGTGATTTACTTGCATTAGTCAAGCCACGGGGTAGTACTGATGATCTACATGTATTAGTAGAGCCCAGGGTAGTACTGATGATTTACATGCATTATTGGAGACTGGGGTAGAACTGATGCTTTACATGCATTAGTGTGGCCTGCAGTTTTACTGATGTTTCACGTCTATTAATGGAACCCGAGGTAGTACTGATGATTTACATGCATTAGAGTAGTCTGAGGTAGTAATGATGATTTACATGCATTAGTGGAGCCTGGGCAGTACTGATGACTTATATGCATTAGTGGAACCTGGGGTAGTACTGATGATTTACATCCATAGGTGGATCCTGAGGTATTACTGATGATTTACATGTCTTAGTGGAGTCAGAGGTAGTACTGATGATCAACATGCATTAGTGTAGCCTGGGGTAGTACTGATGATTTGCATACATTACTGGAGCCCGGGGAAGTACTGATGATTTATATGCATTAGTGGAACTCGAGGTAATACTGATGATCTACATGCATTACAGAAGCCTGGGTAATACTGATGATTTATATGCATTAGTGGAGCCCAGTGTGGTATTATTTACATGGTAGTACTGATGATTTACAAGCATTAGTGGAGCCCAGGGTACTACTGATGCTTTACATGCATTAGTGGAAGGCAGGGTACTACTGATGATCTACATGCATTCGTGGATCTCAGGATACTACTGATGATTTGCATGGATTAGAGGAGCCCCGGGTAGTATTGATGATTTCCATGCATTAGTGGAGCCAGGGTAGTACTGATGGCTTATATGCATTAGTGCAGCCTTGGTTAGTACTGATGATTTAGATGCATTAGTGGCACCCGATGTAGTACTGATGATCTACATATATTAGAGGAGCCTGGGGTAGTACTGATGAAATACATGCATTAGTGCAGCTCTAGGCTTGTACTGATGGTTTGCATGCATTAGCGGAGTCCAGGGTAGTACTGATGATTTACATACCTTATTCAAGCCTTGGGATAATATTGATGATCTACATGCATTAGTGTAGCCTGGGTAGCATGCAATAGATCAGCCAGGGTAGTACTGATGATTTACATGCATTAGTTGAGTCCAGGGTAGTACTTATGCTTTACATGCATTAGCGGAGGGTGGGGTACTATTGATGATCTACATGCATTAATGGATCCCAGGATACTACTGCTGATTTGCATGGATTAGAGGAGCCCTGTCATTACCACCGGTTTACATGCATTAGTGGAGCCTTGGGTAGTACTGATCATTTAGATGCATTAATGGAGCCCAAGGTAGTACTGATAATTTGCATGCATTATTGGAGTTCAGGGTAGTACTGATGATTTACTTGCATTAGTGGAGCCGGGGTTAGTACTGATGTTTTACAAGTATTAGTAGAGGGCGGGGTACTACTGATGATCTACATGCATTAATGGATCCCAGGGTACTACTGATTATTTGAATGGATTAGAGGAGCACCTGGAAGTACTGATGATTTACATGTATAAATGGAGTCGGGGTAGTACTGATGGTTTACATGCATTAGTGTAGCCTGAGGTAGTACTGATTCTTTATGTGCATTAGTGGAGCCTGGGTAGTACTGATGATTTTCATGCATTAGTAGAACCCGGGCTAGTAATAATGATTTACATGTATTAATGGAGTCCGGGGTAGAGCCTGAGGTAGTACTGAGGCTTTACATTTTTAAGGGGAGCCATAGTTATGACTGATGATCTATATGCATTAGTGGAGCCTGGGTTAATACTGATGATTTACATGAATTAGTGGAGTCTGGGGTAGTACAGATGATTTACATGCATTAGTGGAGCCTGGGATAGTACTGATGATTTACTTACATTAGTGGAGCCTGGGGTAATACTGATAATTTACTTGAATTAGTGGAGCCCAAGGAAGTACTGATGATTTACATGCATTAGTAGAACCTGGGGTAGTACTGATGATCTATATGCATTAGTGTTGTCCGGGGTTCCTGATGATCTACATGCATTAGAGGAGCCTTGAGTAGTATGATGATTTACATGCATTAGTGTAGCCTGGGGAACTGCTGATGATTTACATGCATTATTGAAGTTTGGGATAGTACTGATGATTTACATGTATTAGTGGAGCCTGGGATAATACTGATAATTTACTTGCATTAGTGGAGTTGGGGTAGTAGTGATGATTTACGTGCACTATTGGAACTCTGGGTAGTATTGATGATTTATATTCATTAGAGTTGTTTGAGGTAATACTGGTGATTTACTTGCATTAGTCAAGCCACGGGGTAGTACTGATGATCTACATGTATTAGTAGAGCCCAGGGTAGTACTGATGATTTACATGCATTATTGGAGACTGGGGTAGAACTGATGCTTTACATGCATTAGTGCAGCTTACAGCTTTACTGATGTTTCACATCTATTAATGGAACCCAAGGTAGCACTGTTGATTTACATGCATTAGAGTAGTCTGAGGTAGTAATGATGATTTACATGCATTAGTGGAGCCTGGGCAGTACTGATGATTTACATGTCTTAGTGGAGTCTGAGGTAGTACTGATGATCAACATGCATTAGTGTAGCCTGGCGTAGTACTGATGATTTGCATACATTACTGGAGCCCGGGGAAGTACTGATGATTTATATGCATTAGTGGAACTCGAGGTAATACTGATGATCTACATGCATTACAGAAGCCTGGGTAATACTGATGATTTATATGCATTAGTGGAGCCCAGTGTGGTATTATTTACATGCATTAGGTAGTGTCAAATAAATTATTAATAATCAGACTGTAAAATCATTAGGCTTTTTAAAATGACAGTCAACAACACAGGAGGTTCAGATGCAAAAGTTTACTAGTGTACACCAGGAGGCAAAAGACCATACAATACAAGTATACAATTTTGTCTAACATAAGGTGGGAAATACTGAATGTTTTATACAGTCTGCATTCAAGTTATTCCCACCTTACTGACGTGGTTAGTCACAAGGCATCTACATCACTTTTACTAACAGTATTCTATTCATTTAATAATGCTGATGTAATGCATTTAAAAAAATTTCCTTTAACTACAATACGGCCTTGCTATCCATCTGGTCAGTTATAATGTCTTCCTGCAAGTTTACTTCTCTTATCAGTACAATACAATAGCATATTCAGTTTTTAATTCATTCTCTTACACAGCTGCGTTCTAATCTTACAAGGCTGAATTCTGAAACTACAGGAAGGAAAAGATTTTATTATACAAGGACTCAGGAAGGGAACGGAAGATTTATATGTTCAATCTCCTGACCCAGCAGATAATCCCTTATGAAAAACATCACATTGAGCTTTCTGAGCTAACAGCTGCCAGGGTCAGGGGTCAAAGCACACTGCAGTTTCAGAAGTTACTTGCATTTACACATGAATTTTATCCCTTCTGTTATATGATTAATAGAATAAAACGCATTATTAACTACTTTGCTTTTAAACTAGCATTTCACATATATTTAAATACATATTTTTCTAACATTTCCCTCCTATTAATACTTTTTATTCTATTCTGAAGTATGCATAGTGTCATTTCATCTTCTAGCCTTTCCCGCTCAGGATTTTCAGCTAGGTGAGTCATCTAATCTATACTTCAGAAAAAGCATCATCTGAAATCAATCTTTCAATTTCAATATCTTGGTAAAAAGTTTCAGTAACAGATATATCAACAAAATCTTTGATTAATCTTTTCATGCAGGGAATTCCACAGCAAACACAAGCTCCTATTAGGAGTATACCCACACAAATATCAATTAGAATGTTCATTAGGATGGAACCCCACCCCCCAAACAGATTCTGGAAAAAGTCCATCAGTGGGTTTGGGCCTGGTTTAGTCATGGCTGATACTTGCTGAATTACCTCTAGGTGATTATTTATCCTGTGACGATTGTCAGGGATAAAAGCACAGCATTCTTCTTCGTGTACCACCTCTTGCCGCTAGAGTGAAGTAAAGAGCCATTTGATTTTGTAGCACAACAGTTCTCATTGCATTCAGCTCATCAGTCACCAATTCTAGGGCGGAAAAAGTTGCATTACTCATTACTTCGAGAAGTCTCGACAGCTTCCTCAGCTCCCAGATCGATTTGACTGCTCCATAGGCTGGTAGTATTCCTGCCCAGGATATAACACTGTTACCCAAGTCCATATGAGTCAATTCACTTTTGTCTTTTACTGAATTATGGTCTTTCCAACCAGCTTCGATCTTCCCAACTGGATTCACAGGTTTCTTAACTGGACCTTCAGATTTTCGAGCTGTTTCCCTTACATTTCGTATCTTACCCAAAGGTAATTCTGCAGTATGTCTTATTGCTGGAACCAGATAACCCAAAAAACAACTGCCGGACCAATTCTCAGGTAACCATTTATATGCCTTTTTCCCACAAAATAACAGTTTTTTACTTTGGTACTAATACGTGTTATCCCTGCATGAAACATTTTCCTATCTTTAATAGACAATTGTTTAGTTAAGACTGGATTGTCACGTACTGCATTTAATGTAGTTTTCATTGAACTCAGATATGAATCATAGTTAGTATTACAAACAGTATCCCCACTTCTGACTTTAATGTAACATTTATATATATATTACAATTACTCCAGCTCACCTGGAGGGTATCATTTTTGTAGAAACATACAACTCCTTTTTGTGTGACAGGTAAAAATAAAGCTATTTTGTCCTGTGATCTCACAGTTCCTGTATCAAAAAGCAAATTTTCCCAAGTCTCATTTATCCCCAGAGGGACAGCGGACATTAACAGTCCTCCATATGCTGTTGGTATAGCTGTACAAACCCAGCAATTTGAAATGTTCATAGTCTCTGCATACACACGTTTCATGGCCAGGTATGTGTTAAAATTTGGATGCCAGTCTATAGACAGTTCATCACGTCTTCTCAATTTCACTCGTGTGGTTGAGTGCAGGAAAAAAACACAATAAGGGAAAAATTGTCACACTTATAGTCAACAAATGCACAGCTAACAAAATAATTATGCAATAGTTCTGGGGTTGCTCTGCTTTTCTGTTTGCTTTACTCTTGGCCATTTTGCCCTTGTGTATCAGTCACAAAGTTCTTATCAAGTTGAAAGTTCTTTACCGGTTTACAATGCGTCAAATGAACCCAGGACGTCCTCTCAGCTACTCTGATTGTAGTAGGCATTGCCAACAGGACCTGGTACGGACCTTCCCACTTTGGACTCACCCTTTTCGTCACCTTCAACCAGATCCAGGTACATGGTTCCAAAACTGCTTCTACCGGTTTGGTCTGTCTTTTATCTGAAAAAGAGTTAAACTGCAACAGATTTATTCATTAACAGTTTCTTTATATAATTAGCTAATGAACTGTCAGCCTCCTGCTCTGCAGGCATGAGAGCTTTCCACTGAGGCACATAATATGCTCCCCAAAAAAACATTTTAGAGGGAGTCAAACCCTTTACATTTATTTAATTCTATGAAATCCATACAAATAGTGTGGAATGGGTATGGTGGTATAGGAAAACTTCCTTGCTTGGTTTTAAATGCTCCTTGTGCATGGTGCTTGTTACAAGTATGACAAGCTGCACAAAATTTTTTTGTATAATTTATGTATCCATATGTTTAGAATATTCGATTTACTAACTGTACCATCCCCCCTGTTGAGACATGGCTCTGCCCATGGCTCAACAAAGCTGCATATCTAAATAAATTAGACGGCAATATTTTTTTTTCTCTTTGGAAATGTACAGTCCATTTTCAAGAATTGCACCTCGTTTTACCCATTTTTGTTTTTCTGCTTTGGTAGTAAGCATCTGCATTGTTTTTAACATGTCTAAATCTAAAATCTCAGAGGGTTGTAATTCCTCATTCAAAAATAAAGTTTCTGAGTCTGAGGCTGCTTGCTTTGCAGCTGCATCAGCTCGTGCATTGCCTTTTGAAATCTTATCCTGCTGTTTTGTATGAGCTACACATTTACAAATAGCTACTTTGGTAGGTAACTGAATAGATTCTAATAGCTCCAAAATAAATTGAGCATGATTAATAGGTTTTCCACTGGATGTAATCATTCCTTTATTTTTCCATTGTTGTGCAAATACATGTACTGTAGAAAAAGCATACTGACTATCAGTATATATGTTCACACACTTGTTTTTTGCTAAAGTACATGCTCTAGTCAAAGCTATTAATTCCGCTGCTTGTGCAGATAAGTTGTGTGGTAAGGATTGAGCTTTTAAAATTTCAGTGTCTGTAACTACTGCATACCCCACCAGATTCTTCCCTGTAGGACCCCTTCTGCATGAGCCGTTCACATAATATGTCACCTCGGCATTATCCAAGGGCATATCTGTAAGATCTTGTCTAGGCAAAGCTAACTGCTCAATTTCCTGCAGGCAGCTGTGTGGTGTGCCCTCCGCAGGAGTTGGAAGTAATGTTGATGGATTTAATGTCGTACATCGTTCAATTGTCATATGAGGTTGGCTCAGCAGTATAGTCATACATGAAAGATGTCTAGCAGGAGAAAGGTATGCCATTTTCTCTTGCAGTAAAATTATTGCAACTGCATGAGGCACTCTCAGTGTGAGAGGGTGGAATAGCACCACTGAGGCCGAAGCCTGCACTGCCATTGCGGCTGCAACTACTGCTTGTACACAGTGAGGCAAAGATTGCACCACTGGGTCTAACTGTGATGAATAGTAAGCTATGGGGCGTTGCTTATCCCCATGTTGTTGCGTCAGTACTGATGTCATGTACCCTTGCTTACAATCTATGGTCTGAAAGAACCGTTTGTGATAATTTGGAAGTCCTAAAACTAATGAAGAAGCTATCAACTGCTTCAACCTGCAGAAAGCCATTTCTGCTTCTGTTGTCCATTGTAAAATATCTTGTACTGCCATTGGTGTCTTATATATCAAATCAGTCAGTGGAGCAGATTCCAAAGCATAATTTGGTACCCAGCTCCGACAAAAATTAGTTGTACCTAAGAAAGACATCATTTCTTTCTTAGTTGTTGGTTTGGGTGCTTGCAAAATTGCTGTTTTTCTTTCTTCATCTAGTATTCTACCTTCATTGGATATCACATATCCCAAGTATCTAACTTGTTTTCTCCAAAGTTGTAACTTACTTTTGTTTACTTTGTGTCCTTGCATTGCTAAAAATTTTAATAATGCTACAGTGTCCGCCCTGCACTGCTGCTGGGTGGGGGCTGCTAGCAAGATGTCATCTACATAAAGTAGAATTTGACTACCTCCCAGTGGGGTAAATCCTGCCAGGTTGCTAGCCATTTCTTGTGCAAAAATTGTTGGGCTCTCACAATATCCCTGTGGTAGGCGAGTATACGTATACCTTTTACCCTGAAATGTAAAGGCAAACCAATATTGACTATCAGGATGTATAGGTATTGAAAAGAAAGCATTGCTAATATCTACCACAGAGAAATACTTCTGTTGCGGTTCCAAATCATTCAATAAAGTATGTGGGTCTGGCACCGTAGGTGCTCTAGGTATTACTGCATTATTTACAGCTTGTAAATCTTGTACCATCCACCACTCCCCATTTGCTTTTTTAACAGGAAATAGGGGTGTATCACATGGTGAATCAGGAGATTCTACCAGTACTCCTTCTTTGAGTAATGCTGCTATTATAGGCTTAATTCCTACTTCTGCATCCTTTCTCAAAGGGTATTGTCTTTTCTGTGGTCTAAAAGCTGACTTTGGGGTAATTGTAACTGGTCCTGCTGTTCGAATAAGCCCTACATCTGACTTGCTTGTTGACCAAAGAGTTGTTGGAATTTCACACAAGGCCTTTTCTTCTTCTTCTAATAAAAATGCTAATCAGCTGTCCTCACTAGATTGCAAGTGTACAGCTGTATGTGTCTGTGTCAACCAATTCAGTTTTTGTTTTTGTATCCCTTGTTCTGACAGCTCTAAATCAGTCTGTTTCTCCCATCTTGTTACTTTTTCTCCTAAGTCTGCCCATTTAACACTTTTATTCTTTGTAAAGCTAACATGTGGCAACCGATTTGATCTATACAATGCAAGAAATTCTTGAGGCAATGAACAGCTAACTACACTGTTCCCCTCAGTATCCCAGTACAAAGTATGCAAAACCAATCTAGTTGCATGATTTCTAAACAGTTTTTGCTCATACTCTCTATCAGGTCCTGGTGTGGTACAGTAATATAGAGTACAGTGTAACAAATGCTGTTGATTAGTGTCAAGGGAGGGGGTTTTACTGATGGCTACGTTCATCAGCTCCTTGGTCACTGCCCCTGGACCAGTCATGACTAGATCCTGACTGTACCAATAAAAGGTTTCACCCTCTGATCGCACTACAAAAGTATCCATTTGTCTCTGTGCCTCCATACCTTGTACAGTTGGAACTACTGCTATGCCAAATATCTGCATAAGGTCACTACCCAATAGGTTTACTGGACACTTTGCAGAAACCACTATTTTACTTCTCTGGGTCACACCTGAAACAGGGTCAGTTATTGCTATATCATGGGAGAGTGGTTCCCTGTATAGCTGTCCATTTGCTGCTTTTACTAATATATAATCAGGTGATTCAGAATGTTCTGGTAACTTGGAGGGGTGTATCAAAGTCCGTGATGCTCCTGAGTCACACAGGAATTTGACTTCCCTTCCCACCACCAGAAGTGTCACTTCCGGTTTTGTATCTGCTAGGTAGAGCTCCAGGCTCAACAATGTTAAATCTAAAATTTCATTTCCATTTTCATCTAAGTCAATTTGTACTTCCTCTACTCCTTCTACTTCTTCCCCATTCAAGTGGTAACTTAACCTCATGCCTTGTAAATCTTCTAAAAATTTCGCAAAATTAACTTTCGGATGGGGGATTCCCTCAGTAGCCTTCCGGATGTCTTCTGGTGTCCATGGTCTATATACTAGGAGTGTAGGATTTTGCCCTTCTTGTCCTGCCTGAGGATTTGGAACTTCTATAAGTGGGCATATTTCTTCCTCACTCTCATCCTGTAGATTCCTCTCTATCTGGTATGATTCTGTGTCCCTATATGTTTTATGCGTTTGAGACCTAGTCTCAATAGGATCCCTAACAAATGGTTGTGGTCTTACTGAAACTTCAGGATAACGTGGAAGTGGACCAGCCTGTCCACTCACTTCATATCCTGAAAAGGGTAAGGGAGGGGGCAAGGGAGGAGGAGGAGCTGTGGCTATTACCAAGTTATTATCCTCTTTGTCTAAAAATGTTTTTGAATTTCTAAGCTTCTGTTTTTCTACGATTTGCTTCCTCAATCCACCTGTGTGCTTGAGGTATGCCTAGTTGGTGCTGCTTTTTTGCCTGACCTCCTGCATCAGATTTAAGCTGTTTAAGGAGTTTAACTAGTGAAAGTTTATCTAGTTTACCATCAAATTCATATTTGTTAACCCATTTCGTATAATACCTAACGTTATCAGCACGCTGTAATTGCATGCATTTTGCCTCTTTGGTTAGGGGCGGATCTTGCGAGGTTTTAGTGCACTGATTACCCATGTCAAAGAAAATGTTACGTAACCCGTTTTTATCACATGATGTCCAATTCTTAGTTCCTTTTTACAGTTTATCTAGAATAACTGTCTACCTTATTCTGTTACCCTGATCTTATGACAAAAAATACAGTACTTCCTTCTGTCCCTGATCTGCAAAAACAAATCTTGACAACAATATAATGTAACCTAGTCCCTGATCTAAAACAGAAAAAAAGGCAAATTCTTCCTACCTGAGCCTCCTGGTGTTGAAAGTGTTCAAATTCCTCTCTTCGGCCACAGATCAGAAAGTGGACAGCCTCTTTACACACAACAATTCAGTCGGAGGTCTTTTCACTCAAGAAGAACCATTTTGGCAACTTCTACTGCGCAGATTTATTATCACCCATACACTCTGACCTGTAGCTTACCAAGGGAATTCCATCTCGAAAGGACCAAACTGTCAAATAAATTATTAATAATCAGACTATAAAATCATTAGGCTTTTTAAAATGGCAGTCAACAACACAGGAGGTTCAGATGCAAAAGTTTACTAGTGTACACCAGGAGGCAAAAGACCATACAATACAAGTATAGAATTTTGTCTAATATAAGGTGGGAAATACTGAATGTTTTATACAGTCTGCATTCAAGTTATTCCCACCTTACTGACGTGGTTAGTCACAAGGCATCTACATCACTTTTACTAACAGTATTCTATTCATTTAATAATGCTGATGCAATCCATTTAAAAAAATTTCCTTTAACTACAATACGGCCTTGCTATCCATCTGGTCAGTTATAATGTCTTCCTGCAAGTTTACTTCTCTTATCAGTACAATACAATAGCATATTCAGTTTTAATTCATTCTCTTACACAGCTGCGTTCTAATCTTACAAGGCTGAATTCTGAAACAACAGGAAGGAAAAGATTTTATTATACAAGGACTCGGGAAGGGAACAGAAGATTTATATGTTCAATCTCCTGACCCAGCAGATAATCCCTTATGAAAAACATCACATTGAGCTTTCTGAGCTAACAGCTGCCAGGGTCAGGGGTCAAAGCACACTGCAGTTTCAGAAGTTACTTGCATTTACACATGAATTTTATCCCTTCTGTTATATGATTAATAGAATAAAATGCATTATTAACTACTTTGCTTTTAAACTAGCATTTCACATATATTTAAATACATATTTTTCTAACAGGTAGTACTGATGATTTACAAGCATTAGTGGAGCCCGTGGTACTACTGATGCTTTACATGCATTAGTGGAAGGCAGGGTACTACTGATGATCTACATGCATTCGTGGATCTCAGGGTACTACTGATGATTTGCATGGATTAGAGGAGCCCCGGGTAGTATTGATTTCCATGCATTAGTGGAGCCAGGGTAGTACTGATGGCTTATATGCATTAGTGCAGCCTTGGGTAGTACTGATGATTTAGATGCATTAGTGGCACCTGATGTAGTACTGATGATCTACATATATTAGTGGAGCCTGGGGTAGTACTGATGAAGTACATGCATTAGTGCAGCTCTAGGCTTGTACTGATGGTTTGCATGCATTAGTGGAGTCCAGGGTAGTACTGATGATTTACATGCATTAGTGGAAGGCAGGGTACTACTGATGATCTACATGCATTCGTGGATCTCAGGGTACTACTGATGATTTGCATGGATTAGAGGAGCCCCGGGTAGTATTGATTTCCATGCATTAGTGGAGCCAGGGTAGTACTGATGGCTTATATGCATTAGTGCAGCCTTGGGTAGTACTGATGATTTAGATGCATTAGTGGCGCCTGATGTAGTACTGATGATCTACATATATTAGTGGAGCCTGGGGTAGTACTGATGAAGTACATGCATTAGTGCAGCTCTAGGCTTGTACTGATGGTTTGCATGCATTAGTGGAGTCCAGGGTAGTACTGATGATTTACATACCTTTTTCAAGCCTTAGGATAATATTGATGATCTACATGCATTAGTGTAGCCTGGGTAACACGCAATAGATCAGCCAGGGTAGTACTGATGATTTACATGCATTAGTGGAGCCAGAGGTAGTACTGATGATCTACATGCATTAGTGTTGTCTGTGATAGTACTGATGATCTATATGCATTAGAGGATCCTTTGGTAGTATGATGATTTACATGCATTAATGTAGCTTGTGGAACTACTAATGATTTACATGCATTATTGTAAAATGGGATGTTACTGATGATTTGCATGTATTAGTGGAGCCTGGGGTAATACTGATGATTTACTTGCATTAGTGGAGTTGGGGTAGTAGTGAGGATTTATGTGCACTATTGGAAATTGAGGTAGTACTGATGATTTACATTCATTAGAGTAGTCTGAGGTAATACTGGTAATTTACAAACATTAGTCAAGCCGTGGGGTAGTACTGATGATCTACATGTATTAGTAGAGCCTGGGGTAGTACTGATGATTTACATATTAGTGGAGCCCGAGGTAGTACTGATGATTTAGAGGCATTAGTGGAACTGGGGTAGTACTGATGAAATACATTCATTATTGCAGCCCCGGAATTGTACTGATGATTTGCATGCATTAGTGAGTGCGGGGTAGTACCGATGATTTACATACATTATTAGAGCCCAGGGTAGTACTGATGATCTACATGTATTAGTGTCATCTGGGGTAGTACTGATGATCTATATGCATTAGAGGAGCATGGAGTAGCACTGATGATTTACATGCATTAATGTAGCCTGTGGTAGTACTGATGATTTACATACATTAGTGAACCCTGGGGTTAAAAAAGGGTGATTGTGAAGTGGAGTTTAGGGAAGAGTTAAGACAGGCACTGGGAGGCAGTGGAGAGTTACCGAATAGCTGGGTAACTACAGCAGAACTAGTAAGGGTGACTGCTAGAAAGGTGCTTGGTGTGACATCTGGACAGAGGAAGGAGGACAAGGAGACCTGGTGGTGGAATGAGGAAGTACAGGAGAGTATACAGAGGAAGAGGCTGGCGAAGAAGAAGTGGGATTGTCAAAGAGATGAAGAAAGTAGACATGAGTATAAGGAGATGAGGCGCATGGCAAAGAGAGAGGTGGCAAAAGCTAAGGATAGGGCATATGGAGAGTTGTACGAGAGATTGGACACTAAAGAGGGAGAAAAGGACCTGTACCGATTAGCTAGACAGAGGGACAGAGCTGGGAAAGATGTGCAGCATGTAAGGGTGATAAAGGATAGTGAGGGAAAGGTACTCACAAGACAGGAGAGTGTGTTGAGTAGATGGAAAGAGTATTTTGAGAGGCTGATGAATGAAGAGAATGAGAGAGAGAGAAGGTTGGATGATGTGGGGATAGTGAATCAGGAAGTGAAACAGATTAGCAAGGAGGAAGTAAGGGCAGCTATGAAGAGGATGAAGAATGGAAAGGCTGTTGGCCCAGATGACATACCAATGGAAGCATGGAGGTGCTTAGGAGAAATGGCAGTGGAATTTCTAACTAGATTGTTTAATGAAATTTTGGAAAGTCAGAGGATGCCTGAGGAGTGGAGAAAAAGTGTTTTGGTACCTATCTTTAAGAATAAGGGTGATGTGCAGAGCTGCAGTAACTACAGAGGGATAAAACTGATTAGTCACAGCTTGAAGTTATGGGAAAGAGTAGTGGAAGCAAGGTTAAGAAGGAGGTGATGATTAGTGATCAGCAGTATGGTTTCATGCCAGGAAAGAGCACTACAGATGCAATGTTTGCTCTGAGAGTGTTGATGGAGAAATACAGAGAAGGTCAGAAGGAGTTGCATTGCGTCTTTGTAGACTTGGAGAAAGCATATGACAGGGTGCCTAGAGAAGAGTTGTGGTATTGTATGAGGAAGTCGGGAGTGGCAGAGAAGTACGTAAGAGTGGTACAGGATATGTACGAGGGTAGTGTGACAGTGGTGAGGACTGCAGTGGGAGTGACAGATCCGTTTAAGGTGGAGGTGGGATTACATCAAGGATCAGCTCTGAGTCCTTTCTTATTTGCAGTGGTGATGGACAGGTTGACAGATGAGATCAGACAGGAGGCCCCGTGGACTATGATGTTTGCAGATGACATTGTGATCTGTAGTGAGAGTAGGAATCAGGTTGAGGAGACTCTGGAGAGGTGGAGATATGCTCTAGAGAGCAGAGGAATGAGGGTCAGCAGGGCTAAGACAGAATATATGTGTGTAAATGAGAGGGAGGGTAGAGGAGTGGTGAGGATGCAGGGAGTAGAGTTGGTAAAGGTGGACGAGTTTAAGTACTTGGGATCAACAGTTCAGAGTAATGGTGAATGTGGAAGAGAGGTGAAGAAGAGAGTACAGGCAGGGTGGAATGGGTGGAGAAGAGTGTCAGGAGTGATTTGTGACAGACGGGTATCCGTAAGAGTGAAAGGGAAGGTCTACAAGAGTGTAGTGAGACCAGCTATGTTATATGGGTTGGAGACAGTGGCATTGACAAAAGGCAGGAGTCAGAGCTGGATGTGGCAGAGTTAAAGATGTTAAGATTTGCAATCGGTGTGACTAGGATGGATAGGATTAGGAATCGGTATATTAGAGGGTCAGCTCATGTTGGACAGTTTGGAGACAAAGCAAGAGACGAGATTGCGTTGGTTTGGACATGTGCTGAGGAGGGATGATGGGTATATTGGGAAAAAGATGCTAAGGATGGAGCTGCCAGGTAAGAGGAATAGAGGAAGGCCTAAGATAAGGTTTATGGACGTGGTGAGAGAGGACATGCAGGCGGTTGGTGTGACAGAGCAAGATGCAGAGGATAGGAAGAAATGGAAAGAGATGATCCGCTGTGGAGACCCCTAACGGGAAAAGCCGAAAGAGAATGATGAGTGAACCCTGGGGTAGGGCTGATGATTCACATGCATTAGTGCAGCCTGGGGTAATACTGATGATTTAGATGAATTAGAGGATCCCAGTATTGTACTGATGATTTACATGCATTAGTGGAGCCCGTGGTAATACTGATGACCTGCATGCATTACTGGAGCCTGGGGTAATACTGATGATTTATATGCATTAGTGGAGCCTGGTGTAGTACTGTTGATTTACATGCTTTAGTGGACCCAGGGGATAGTTCTGATGCTTTACATGCATTAGTGGAGTCCAGGGTAGTATGGATGGTTTACATGCCTTAGTGGAGTCCGGGGTAGTACTGATGATTTACATGCATTCGTGGAGCCCGGGGTAGTACTTATGCTTTACATGCATTAGCGGAGGGCGGGGTACTACTGATGACTGCAGTACTGATGTTTTACAAACACTAGTGGAACCGGGGTGGTACTGATGATTTACATGCATTTGTGCAGCCTGGGATAGTATTTCCGATGTACACACCTTAGTGTAGGCTGGGGTAGTACTGATGTTTTACATGCATTAGTGGAGCTTGTGGTACTACTGATGCTTTACATGCATTAGTGGAGCAGGGGTAGTACTGATGAAGTACATGCATTAGTGCAGCCCCCAGCTTTTTCTGATAATTTGCATGCATTAGTGGAGTCCGGAGTAGTACAGATGATCTACATGCATTAGTGTAGCCTGGGTAACATGCAATAGAAAAGCCAAGGAAGTACTGATTATTTAAATGCATTATTGGAATCCGGAGTAGTACTGTTGATTTAGATGTATTAGTGTCGACCAGGGTAGTACTGATGATCTATATGCATTAGAGGAGCATGGGGTAGCATTGATGATTTATATGCATTAATGTAGCCTGGGGTAGTACTGATGCTGTACATGCATTAGTGGAGCCCGAGGTAGCACTGATGATTTACATGCATTAGTGGAGCCCGAGGTAGTACTGATAATTTACATACATTGGAGGAGCCCGGGGTAGGGCTGGTGATTTACATGCATTAGTGCAGCCTGGGGTAATACTGATGATTTAGATGAATTAGTGGAGCCTGGTGTAGTCCTTTTGATTTACATGCATTAGTGGAGCCAGGGGGTAGTTCTGATGATCTACATGCATTCGTGGAGCCCGGGTTAGTACTTATGCTTTACATGCATTAGCAGAGGGTGGGGTACTACTGATGGTTTACATGCATTATTGGAGCCTTGGGTAGTACTGATCATTTAGAAGCATTAATGGAGCCCGAGGTAGTACTGATAATTTGCATGCATTATTGGAGTCCAGGGTAGTACTGATGATTTACTTGCATTAGTGGAGCCCGGGGTAGGACTGATGCTTTACAAGTATTAGTAGAGGGCAGGGTACTACTGATGATCTACATGCATTAATGGATCCCAGGATACTACTGATTATTTGAATGGATTAGAGGAGCACCTGTAAGTACTGATGATTTACATGTATTAATGGAGTCGGGGTAGTACTGATGGTTTACATGCATTAGTGTAGCCTGAGGTAGTACTGATTCTTTTTGTGCATTAGTGGAGCCTGGGTATTACTGATGATTTTCATGCATTAGTGGAACCCGGGCTAGTAATAATGATTTACATATATTAATGGAGTCCAGGGTAGAGCCTGAGATAGTACTGATGATTTACATTCTTAAGGGGAGCCAGAGTTATGACTGATGATCTACATGCATTAGTGGAGCCTGGGTTAATTCTGATGATTTACATGCATTAGTGGAGCCTGAGGTAATAGTGATGATCTGCATGCATTACTGGAGCCTGGGGTAATACTGATGATTTATATGCATTAGTGGAGCCTGGTGTAGTACTGATGATTTACATTCTTTAGTGGAGCCAGAGTTATGACTGATGATCAACATGCATTAGTGGAGCCTGAGTTAATACTGATGATTTACATGAATTAGTAGAGCCCGTGGTAGTTCTGATGATTTACATGCATTATTAGAGCCCGGGGTAGTATTGATGATCAACATGTATTAGTGACATCCTGGGTAGTACTGATGATATATATGCATTATAGGAACATAGGGTACTATTGATGATCTAGACACATGTATCTGTATGCTGGAGTAGTACTAATGGTTTACATGCATTAGTGGGGCCCGGGGTAGTCCTGATGATTTCCATGCATTAGTGGAGCCTGGGTTAATACTGATGATTTACATGAATTGGTGGAGTCAGGGGTAGTACAGATGATTTCCATGCATGAGTGGAGCCTGGGTTAATACTGATGATTTACATGAATTAGTGGAGTCTGAGGTAGTACAGATGATTTACATGCATTAGTGGAGCCCGGGTTAATTCTGATGATTTACATGCATTAGTGGAGCCTGGGTTAATACTGATGATTGACATGAATTAGTGGAGCCTGGAGTAGTACAGATGATTTACATGCATTAGTGGAGCCTGGGTTAATTCTGATGATTTACATGCATTAGTGGAGCCCGAGGTAATAGTGATGATTTGCATGCATTACTGGAGCCTGGGGTAATACTGATGATTTTTGTGCATTAGTGGAGCCTGGTGTAGTACTAATGATTTACATGCTTTAGTGGAGCCAGAGGGTAGTACTAATGATCTACATGCATTAGTGGATCCCAGGGTACTACTGATGATTTGCATAGATTAGAGGACCACGGGTAGTACAGATGATTTACATGCATAATTGGAGCCGGGGTAGTATTGATGGTTTACAGGCATTAATGGAGCCTTGCGTAGTACTGATAATTTAGTTGCATTAGTGGACCACGAGGTAGTACTGATGATTTAGTTGCATTAGTGGAGCCAGAGGTAGTACTGATGATTTACATACATTAGTGGAACCTGGGTAGTACTGATGATTTACGTGCATTAGTGCATCCTGGGATAGTATTCCCCATCTGCACACATTAGTGTAGGCCAGGGTAGTACTGATGTTTTACATGCATTAGTGGAGCGCGTGGTAGTACTGATGATTTACATGCATTAGTAGAGCCGTGGTACTACTGATGAAGAACATCCAATAGTGTAGTCCCCAGGTTGTTCTGATGATTTGCATGAATTAGTGGAGCCTGTGGTAGTACTGATGATTTACATGTATTATTCAAGCCCTGGGTTAATACGGATGATCTACATTCATATGTGGAGCCTAGGTAACATGCAATAGAAAAGCCAGGGTAGTACTGTTGATTTACATGCATTAGTGGAGCCTGGGGTAGTACTAATGATTTACAAGTATTATTGGAGCCAGAGGTAGTACTGATGATCTACATGCATTAGTTGAGCCTGGGGTAATACTGATGATCTATATGCATTAGTGTCATCAGGGGTTCCTGATGATCTACATGCATTAGAGGAGCCTTGGGTAGTATGATGATTTACATGCATTAGTGTATCCTGGGGAACAGCTGATGATTTACATGCATTATTGTAGTTTGGGATAGTACTGATGATTTACATGCATTAGTAGAACCTGGGGTAGTACTGATGATCTATATGAATTAGTGTCGTCCGGGGTTCCTGATGATCTACATGCATTAGAAGAGCCTTGAGTAGTATGATGATTTACATGCATTAGTGTAGCCTGGGGAACTGCTGATGATTTACATGCATTATTGTAGTTTGGGATAGTACTGATGATTTACATGTATTAGTGGAGCCTGGGATAATACTGATGATTTACTTGCATTAGTGGAGTTGGTGTAGTAGTGATGATTTATGTACACTATTGGAACTCGGGTAGTATTGATGATTTACATTCATTAGAGTAGTCTGAGGTAATACTGGTGATTTACATGCATTAGTCAAGCCACGGGGTAGTACTGATGATCTACATATATTAGTAGAGCCTGGGGTAGTACTGATGATTTACTTGCATTAGTGGAGTTGGTGTAGTAGTGATGATTTATGTACACTATTGGAACTCGGGTAGTATTGATGATTTACATTCATTAGAGTAGTCTGAGGTAATACTGGTGATTTATATGCATTAGTCAAGCCGCGGGGTAGTACTGATGATCTACATATATTAGTAGAGCCTGGGGTAGTACTGATGATTTACATATTAGTGGAGACCGGGGTAGAACTGATGATTTACATGCACTATTGTAGCGTGGGATAGTACTGATGATTTACATGTATCAGTGGAGCCTGGGATAGTACTGATGATTTACTTGCATTAGTGGAGCCTGGGGTAATACTGATGATTTACTTGAATTAGTGGAGCCCGAGGAAGTACTGATGATTTACATGCATTAGTAGAACCTGGGGTAGTACTGATGATCTATATGCATAAGTGTCGTCCGGGGTTCCTGATGATCTACATGCATTAGAGGAGCCTTGGGTAGTATGATGATTTACATGCATTAGTGTAGCCTGGGGAACTGCTGATGATTTACATGCATTATTGTAGTTTGGGATAGTACTGATGATTTACATGCATTAGTAGAACCTGGGGTAGTACTGATGATCTATATGCATTAGTGTCATCCTGGGTTCCTGATGATCTACATGCATTAGAGCAGCCTTGAGTAGTATGATGATTTACATGCATTAGTGTAGCCTGGGGAACTGCTGATGATTTACATGCATTATTGTAGTTTGGGATAGTACTGATGATTTACATGCATTAGTAGAACCTGAGGTAGTACTGATGATCTATATGCATTAGTGTCGTCCGGGGTTCCTGATGATCTACATGCATTAGAGGAGCCTTGAGTAGTATGATGATTTACATGCATTAGTGTAGCCTGGGAAACTGCTGATGATTTACATGCATTATTGTAGTTTGGGATAGTACTGATGATTTACATGCATTAGTAGATCCTGAGGTAGTACTGATGATCTATATGCATTAGTGTCATCCTGGGTTCCTGATGATCTACATGCATTAGAGGAGCCTTGAGTAGTATGATGATTTATATGCATTAGTGTAGCCTGGGGAACTGCTGATGATTTACATGCATTATTGTAGTTTGGGATAGTACTGATGATTTACATGCATTAGTAGAACCTGGGGTAGTACTGATGATCTATATGCATTAGTGTCATCCTGGGTTCCTGATGATCTACATGCATTAGAGGAGCCTTGAGTAGTATGATGATTTACATGCATTAGTGTAGCCTGGGGAACTGCTGATGATTTACATGCATTATTGTAGTTTGGGATAGTACTGATGATTTACATGCATTAGTAGAACCTGGGGTAGTACTGATGATCTATATGCATTAGTGTCATCCTGGGTTCCTGATGATCTACATGCATTAGAAGAGCCTTGAGTAGTATGATGATTTACATGCATTAGTGTAGCCTGGGGAACTGCTGATGATTTACATGCATTATTGTAGTTTGGGATAGTACTGATGATTTACATGTATTAGTGGAGCCTGGGATAATACTGATGATTTACTTGCATTAGTGGAGTTGGGGTAGTAGTGATGATTTACGTGCACTATTGGAACTCTGGGTAGTATTGATGATTTATATTCATTAGAGTTGTTTGAGGTAATACTGGTGATTTACTTGCATTAGTCAAGGCACGGGGTAGTACTGATGATCTACATGTATTAGTAGAGCCCAGGGTAGTACTGATGATTTACATGCATTATTGGAGACTGGGGTAGAACTGATGCTTTACATGCATTAGTGCAGCCTGCAGTTTTACTGATGTTTCACATCTATTAATGGAACCCAAGGTAGCACTGATGATTTACATGCATTAGAGTAGTCTTTGGTAGTAATGATGATTTACATGCATTAGTGGAGCCTGGGCAGTACTGATGACTTATTTGCATTAGTGGAACCTGGGGTAGTACTGATGATTTACATCCATAGGTGGATCCTGAGGTATTACTGATAATTTACATGTCTTAGTGGAGTCAGAGGTAGTACTGATGATCAACATGCATTAGTGTAGCCTGGGGTAGTACTGATGATTTGCATACATTACTGGAGCCTGGGGAAGTACTGATGATTTATATGCATTAGTGGAACTCGAGGTAATACTGATGATCTACATGCATTACAGACGCCTGGGTAATACTGATGATTTATATGCATTAGTGGAGCCCAGTGTGGTATTATTTACATGGTAGTACTGATGATTTACAAGCATTAGTGGAGCCCAGGGTACTACTGATGCTTTACATGCATTAGTGGAAGGCAGGGTACTACTGATGATCTACATGCATTCGTGGATCTCAGGGTACTACTGATGATTTGCATGGATTAGAGGAGCCCCGGGTAGTATTGATGATTTCCATGCATTAGTGGAGCCAGGGTAGTACTGATGGCTTATATGCATTAGTGCAGCCTTGGTTAGTACTGATGATTTAGATGCATTAGTGGCACCCGATATAGTACTGATGATCTACATATATTAGTGGAGCCTGGGGTAGTACTGATGAAATACATGCATTAGTGCATATATCTAGGCTTGTACTGATGGTTTGCATGCATTAGCGGAGTTCAGGGTAGTACTGATGATTTACATACCTTATTCAAGCCTTGGGATACTATTGATGATCTACATGCATTAGTGTAGCCTGGGTAACATGCAATAGATCAGCCAGGGTAGTACTGATGATTTACATGCATTAGTTGAGTCCAGGGTAGTACTGATGCTTTACATGCTTTACTGGAGGCTGAGATAGTACTGATGATCTATATGCATTAGAGGATCCTTTGGTAGTTCTGATGATCTACATGCATTAGTGGAGTCGGGGTAGTACGGATGATTTACAAGCCTTAGTGGAGTCTGGGGTAGTACTGAAGACTTACATGCATTCGTGGAGCCCGGGTTAGTACTTATGCTTTACATGCATTAGTGGAGGGTGGGGTACTATTGATGATCTACATGCATTAATGGATCCCAGGATACTACTGCTGATTTGCATGGATTAGAGGAGCACTGTCATTACTACCGGTTTACATGCATTAGTGGAGCCTTGGGTAGTACTGATCATTTAGATGCATTAATGGAGCCCGAGGTAGTACTGATAATTTGCATGCATTATTGGAGTCCAGGGTAGTACTGATGATTTACTTGCATTAGTGGAGCCCGGGTTAGTACTGATGCTTTACAAGTATTAGTAGAGGGCAGGGTACTACTAATGATCTACATGCATTAATGGATCTCAGGGTACTACTGATGATTTGCATGGATTAGAGGAGCCCCGGGTAGTATTAATGATTTCCATGCATTAGTGTAGCCAGGGTAGTACTGATGGCTTATATGCATTAGTGCAGCCTTGGTTATTACTGATGATTTAGATGCATTAGTGGCACCCGATGTAGGACTGATGATCTACATATATTAGTGGAGCCTGGGGTAGTACTGATGAAATACATGCATTAGTGTAGCTCTAGGCTTGTACTGATGGTTTACATGCATTAGTGTAGCCTGAGGTAGTACTGATTCTTTATGTGCATTAGTGGAGCCTGGGTAGTACTGATGATTTTCATGCATTAGTAAAACCCGGGCTAGTAATAATGATTTACATGTATTAATAGAGTCCGGGGTAGAGCCTGAGGTAGTACTGAGGATTTACATTTTTAAGGGGAGCCATAGTTATGACTGATGATCTATATGCATTAGTGGAGCCTGGGTTAATACTGATGATTTACATGAATTAGTGGAGTCTGGGGTAGTACAGATGATTTACATGCATTAGTGGAGCCTGGGATAGTACTGATGATTTACTTGCATTAGTGGAGCCTGGGGTAATACTGATAATTTACTTGAATTAGTGGAGCCCAAGGAAGTACTGATGATTTACATGCATTAGTAGAACCTGGGGTAGTACTGATGATCTATATGAATTAGTGTCGTCCGGGGTTCCTGATGATCTACATGCATTAGAGGAGCCTTGAGTAGTATGATGATTTACATGCATTAGTGTAGCCTGGGGAACTGCTGATGATTTACATGCATTATTGTAGTTTGGGATAGTACTGATGATTTACATGCATTAGTAGAACCTGGGGTAGTACTGATGATCTATATGCATTAGTGTCATCCTGGGTTCCTGATGATCTACATGCATTAGAAGAGCCTTGAGTAGTATGATGATTTACATGCATTAGTGTAGCCTGGGGAACTGCTGATGATTTACATGCATTATTGTAGTTTGGGATAGTACTGATGATTTACATGTATTAGTGGAGCCTGGGATAATACTGATGATTTACTTGCATTAGTGGAGTTGGGGTAGTAGTGATGATTTACGTGCACTATTGGAACTCTGGGTAGTATTGATGATTTATATTCATTAGAGTTGTTTGAGGTAATACTGGTGATTTACTTGCATTAGTCAAGCCACGGGGTAGTACTGATGATCTGCATGTATTAGTAGAGCCCAGGGTAGTACTGATGATTTACATGCATTATTGAAGACTGGGGTAGAACTGATGCTTTACATGCATTAGTGTGGCCTGCAGTTTTATTGATGTTTCACATCTATTAATGGAACCCGAGGTAGTACTGATGATTTACATGCATTAGAGTAGTATGAGGTAGTACTGATTATTTACATGCATTAGTGGAACCTGGGGTAGTACTGATGATTTACATCCATAGGTGGATCCTGAGGTATTACTGATAATTTACATGTCTTAGTGGAGTCAGAGGTAGTACTGATGATCAACATGCATTAGTGTAGCCTGGCGTAGTACTGATGATTTGCATACATTACTGGAGCCCGGGGAAGTACTGATGATTTATATGCATTAGTGGAACTCGAGGTAATACTGATGATCTACATGCATTACAGAAGCCTGGGTAATACTGATGATTTATATGCATTAGTGGAGCCCAGTGTGGTATTATTTACATGCATTAGGTAGTACTGATGATTTACAAGCATTAGTGGAGCCCGTGGTACTACTGATGCTTTACATGCATTAGTGGAAGGCAGGGTACTACTGATGATCTACATGCATTCGTGGATCTCAGGGTACTACTGATGATTTGCATGGATTAGAGGAGCCCCGGGTAGTATTGATTTCCATGCATTAGTGGAGCCAGGGTAGTACTGATGGCTTATATGCATTAGTGCAGCCTTGGGTAGTACTGATGATTTAGATGCATTAGTGGTGCCTGATGTAGTACTGATGATCTACATATATTAGTGGAGCCTGGGGTAGTACTGAAGAAGTACATGCATTAGTGCAGCTCTAGGCTTGTACTGATGGTTTGCATGCATTAGTGGAGTCCAGGGTAGTACTGATGATTTACATACCTTATTCAAGCCTTGGGATAATATTGATGATCTACATGCATTAGTGTAGCCTGGGTGACATGCAATAGATCAGCCAGGGTAGTACTGATGATTTACATGCATTAGTTGAGTCCAGGGTAGTACTAATGCTTTACATGCTTTACTGGAGGCTGAGATAGTACTGATGATTTACATACATTAGTGGAGCCAGAGGTAGCACTGATGATCTACATGCATTAGTGTTGTCTGTGATAGTACTGATGATCTATATGCATTAGAGGATCCTTTGGTAGTATGATGATTTACATGCATTAGTGTAGCTTGTGGAACTACTAATGATTTACATGCATTTCTGTAACATGGGATATTACTGATGATTTGCATGTATTAGTGGAGCCTGGGGTAATACTGATGATTTACTTGCATTAGTGGAGTTGGGGTAGTAGTGATGATGTATGTGCACTATTGGAAATTGAGGTAGTATTGATGATTTACATTCATTAGAGTAGTCTGAGGTAATACTGGTAATTTACAAACATTAGTCAAGCCGTGGGGTAGTACTGATGATCTACATGTATTAGTAGAGCCTGGGGTAGTACTGATGATTTACATATTAGTGGAGCCCGAGGTAGTACTGATGATTTAGTGGCATTAGTGGAACTGGGGTAGTACTGATGAAATACATTCATTATTGCAGCCCCAGAATTGTACTGATGATTTGCATGCATTAGTGAGTGCAGGGTAGTACTGATGATTTACATACATTATTAGAGCCCAGTACTGATGATCTACATGTATTAGTGTCGTCTGGGGTAGTACTGATGATCTATATGCATTAGAGGAGCATGGAGTAGCACTGATGATTTACATGCATTAATGTAGCCTGTGGTAGTACTGATGATTTACATACATTAGTGGACCCCGGGATAGGGCTGATGATTTACATGCATTAGTGCAGCCTGGGGTAATACTGATGATTTAGATGAATTAGAGGATCCCAGTATTGTACTGATGATTTACATGCATTAGTGGAGCCTGTGGTAATACTGATGACCTGCATGCATTACTGGAGCCTGGGGTAATACTGATGATTTATATGCATTAGTGGAGCCTGGTGTAGTACTGTTGATTTGCATGCTTTAGTGGACCCAGGGGATAGTTCTGATGATTTACATGCATTAGTGGAGTCCAGGGTAGTACGGATGGTTTACATGCATTCGTGGAGCCCGGGGTAGTACTTATGCTTTACATGCATTAGCGGAGGGTGGGGTACTACTGATGACTGCAGTACTGATGTTTTACAAACACTAATGGAACCGGGGTGGTACTGATGATTTACATGCATTTGTGCAGCCTGGGATAGTATTTCCGATGTGCACACCTTAGTGTAGGCTGGGGTAGTACTGATGTTTTACATGCATTAGTGGAGCTTGTGGTACTACTGATGCTTTACATGAATTAGTGGAGCAGGGGTAGTACTGATGAAGTACATGCATTAGTGCAGCCCCCAGATTTTTCTGATAATTTGCATGCATTAGTAGAGTCCAAAGTAGTACAGATGATCTACATGCATTAGTGTAGCCTGGGTAACACACAATAGAAAAGCCAAGGAAGTACTGATTATTTAAATGCATTAGTGGAATCCGGGGTAGTACTGTTGATTTAGATGTATTAGTGTCGACCGGGGTAGTACTGATGATCTATATGCATTAGAGGAGCATGGGGTAGCATTGATGATTTATATGCATTAATGTAGCCTGGGGTAGTACTGATGCTGTACATGCATTAGTGGAGCCCGAGGTAGCACTGATGATTTACATGCATTAGTGGAGCCTGAGGTAGTACTGATAATTTACATACATTGGAGGAGCCCGGGGTAGGGCGGGTGATTTACATGCATTAGTGCAGCCTGGGGTAATACTGATGATTTAGATGAATTAGTGGATCCTGGTGTAGTCCTTTTGATTTATATGCATTAGTGGAGCCAGGGGGTAGTTCTGATGATCTACATGCATTCGTGGAGCCCGGGTTAGTACTTATGCTTTATTTGCATTAGCGGAGGGTGGGGTACTACTGATGGTTTACATGCATTATTGGAGCCTTGGGTAGTACTGATCATTTAGATGCATTAATGGAGCCCGAGGTAGTACTGATAATTTGCATGCATTATTGGAGTCCAGGGTAGTACTGATGATTTACTTGCATTAGTGGAGCCCGGGTTAGTACTGATGCTTTACAAGTATTATTAGAGGGCAGGGTACTACTGATGATCTACATGCATTAATGGATCCCAGGATACTACTGATTATTTGAATGGATTAGAGAAGCACCTGTAAGTACTGATGATTTACATGTATTAATGGAGTCGGGGTAGTACTGATGGTTTACATGCATTAGTGTAGCCTGAGGTAGTACTGATTCTTTATGTGCATTAGTGGAGCCTGGGTAATACTGATGATTTTCATGCATTAGTGTAACCCGGGCTAGTAATAATGATTTACATATATTAATGGAGTCCGGGGTAGAGCCTGAGGTAGTACTGATGATTTACATTCTTAAGGGGAGCCAGAGTTATGATTGATGATCTACATGCATTAGTGGAGCCTGGGTTAATACTGATGATTTACATGAATTAGTGGAGTCTGGAGTAGTACAGATGATTTACATACATTAGTGGAGCCTGGGTTAATTCTGATGATTTACATGCATTAGTGGAGCCCGAGGTAATAGTGATGATCTGCATGCATTACTGGAGCCTGGGGTAATACTGATGATTTACATGCATTAGTGAAGCCTGAGGCAATAGTGATGATCTGCATGCATTACTGGAGCCTGGGGTAATACTGATGATTTACATGCATTAGTGGAGCCTGAGGTAATAGTGATGATTTGCATGCATTACTGGAGCCTGGGGTAATACTGATGATTTATATGCATTAGTGGAGCCTGGTGTAGTACTGATGATTTACATTCTTTAGTGGAGCCAGAGTTATGACTGATGATCTACATGCATTAGTGGAGCCTGAGTTAATACTGATGATTTACATGAATTAGTAGAGCCCATGGTAGTTCTGATGATTTACATGCATTATTAGAGCCTGGAGTAGTATTGATGATCAACATGTATTAGTGACATCCTGGGTAGTACTGATGATCTATATGCATTATAGGAACATAGGGTACTATTGATGATCTAGATGCACTAGTGTATGCTGGAGTAGTACTGATGGTTTACATGCATTAGTGGGGCCCGGGGTAGTCCTGATGATTTCCATGCATTAGTGGAGCCTGGGTTAATACTGATGATTTACATGAATTAGTGGAGTCTGAGGTAGTACAGATGATTTACATGCATTAGTGGAGCCTGGGTTAATTCTGATGATTTACATGCATTAGTGGAGCCTGAGGTAATAGTGATGATCTGCATGCATTACTGGAGCCTGGGGTAATACTGATAATTTTTATGCATTAGTGGAGCCTGGTGTAGTACTGATGATTTACATGCTTTAGTGGAGCCAGAGGGTAGTACTAATGATCTACATGCATTAGTGGAGTCCGAGTTAGTACAGATTATTTACAATCATTACGTGAGTCCGGCTTATTACTGATGATTTACATGCTTTCGTGGAGCCCAGGTTAGTACTGATGCTTTACTTGTATCAGCAGAGGGTGGGGTACTACTGAAAAGCTATACGCATTAATGGATCCCAGGGCACTACTGATGATTTACATGCAAAAGTGGACCCAGGGTAGTACTGATGGTTTACATGCATTAGTGGAGCCTTGCATAGTACTGATGATTTAATTGCATTAGTGGAGCACAATGTAGTACTGATGATTTAGTTGCATTAGTGGAGCCCGGGGTAGTACTGATGATTTACATACATTAGTGGAACCTGGGTAGTACTGAAGATTTACATGCATTAGTGCATCTTGGGATAGTATTCCTGAGCTGCAGACATTAGTGTAGGCTAGGGAAGTACTGATGTTTTACATACATTAGTGTAGTGCGTGGTAGTACTGATGATTTACATGCATTAGTAGAGCCGTGGTAGTACTGATGAAGTACATGCATTAGTGCAGTCCCCAGATTGTTCTGATGATTTGCATGAATTAGTGGAGTCTGCGGTAGTACTGATGATTTACATGTATTATTGGAGCCAGAGGTAGTACTGATGACCTACATGCACTTGGGGAGCCTGGGGTAATACTCATGATTTACTTGAATTAGTGGAGCCCGAGGAAGTACTGATGATTTACATGCATTAGTAGAACCTGAGGTAGGGCTGATGATCTATAAGCATTAGTGTCATCCGGGGTTCCTGATGATCTACATGCATTAGAGGAGCTTTGGGTAGTATGATCATTTAGATGCATTAGTGTACTTTGGGGAACTACTAATGATTTACATGCATTATTATAGTTAGGGATAGTAATGATGATTTACATGTATTAATGGAGCCTGGGGTAATGTTGATGATTTGCTTGCATTAGTGGAGTTGGGGTAGAAGTGATGATTTACATGTACTACTGGAACTCGGGGTAGTATTGGTGATTTACATTCATTAGAGTAGTCTGAGATAATACTGGTGATTTGTATGCATTAGACTAACCATGGAGTACTAATGGTGATCTACATGTATTAGTAGAGCCCAGGTAGTACTGATGATTTACATGCATTAGTGGGGCCAGAGGTATTATTGATGATCAACATGCATTAGTCGAGCCCAGTTTAGTATTGATGATTTACTTGCATTAGTGGAGCCCGGAGTATTACTGATGATCTACATGTATTAGTAGAGCTCAGGATAGTACTGATGATTTACATGCATTTTTGGAGCCTGGGTAGTACTGATGACTTATATGCATTAGTGGAACCTGGGGTACTACTGATGATTTACATGCATTAGTGGTGCTGGGGGTAGTTCTGATGATTTTCATACATTACTGGAGCCCGGGGTAGTACTGTTGATATATATGCATTAGTGGAACTTGAGGTAATACTGATAATCTACATCCATTACAGAAGCCTGGGTAACACTGATGACTTACATGCATTAGTGGAGCCCGGTGTGGTATTGATTATTTTCATGCATTAGTGGAGCCAGCGAGTAGTACTGATGATCAACATGCATTCATGGTGTCCAGGGTAGTACTGATGATTTACATGCATTAGTGGAGCGTGGGGTAGTACTGATGCTTTACATGCATTAGTGGAGGGCGAGGTACTACTGATGATCTACATGCATTTGTGAATCACAGGGTACTACTGATGATTTGCATGGATTAGAGGAGCCCCGGGAAGTACTGATGATTTCCATGCATTAATGGAGCCGGGGTAGTACTGATGGCTTATATGCATTAGTGGAGCCTTGGGTAATACTGATGATTTAGATGCATTAGTGGATCACAATGTAGTACTGATGATTTACATACATTAGTGGAGCCGGGGTAGTACTGATGATTTACATGCATTAGTGCAGTCTAGGGTGGTATTCATGATCTACACACATTAGTGTAGGCTGGGGTAGTACTGATGTTTTACAAGCATTAGTGGTGCTCGGGGTACTACTGATGATCTACATACATTAGTGGAGCCCGGAGTAGTACTGATGAAGTGCATGCACTAGTGCAGCTCTAGGCTTGTACTGATGGTTTGCATGCATTAGTGGAGTCTGGGGTAGTACTGATGATTTACATACCTTTTTCAAGCCCTGGGAAAATATCGATGATCTACATGCATTAGTGTAGCCTGGGTAACACGCACTAGAAAAGCCAAGGTAGTACTGATTATTTACATGCATTAGTGGAGCCTGGGGTAGTACTGTTGATCTAAATGTATTAGTGTAGCCTTGGGTAGTACTGATGGTGTACATGCATTAGTGGAGCCGGAGGTAGCACTGATGATTTACATACATTAGTGGAGCCCAAGGTAGTACTGATGATTTACATACATTAGAGGAGCCTGGGGTAGGGCTAGTGATTTACATGCATTAGTGGAGCCTTGGTTAATACCGATGATTTAGATGAGTTAGTGGAGCCTAGTATAGTCCTTTTGATTTACATGCTTTAGTGGAGCCAGGGGGTAGTTCTGATGATCTTCATGCATTAGTGGAGTCGGGGTAGTATGGATGATTTACATGACTTAGTGGAGTCCGGGGTAGTACTGAAGATTTACATGCATTCGTGGAGCCCGGGTTACTACTTATGCTTTACATGCATTAGCGGAGGGTGGGGTACTACTGATGATCTACATGCATTAATGGATCCCAGAACTACTGCTGATTTGCATGGATTAGAGGATCCTCGGGTGGTAATGACGATTTACATGCATTAGTGGAGCCGGGGTAGTACTGATGGTTTACATGCATTATTGGAGCCTTGGGTAGTACTGATCATTTAGATGCATTAGTGGAGCCTCAGGTAGTACTGATGATTTGCATGCATTATTGGAGTCCAGGGTAGTACTGATAATTTACTTGCATTAGTGGAGCCCGGGGTAGGACTGATGCTTTACAAGTATTAGTAGAGGGCGGGGTACTACTGATGATCTACATGCATTAATGGTTCCCAGGGTACTACTGATTATTTGCATGGATTAGAGGAGCTCCTGGAAGTACTGATGATTTTCATGTATTAATGGAGTCGGGGTAGTACTGATGGTTTACATGCATTAGTGGAGCCTTGTGTAGTACTGATGTTTCACATATATTAATAGAACCCGAGGTAGAACTGATGATTTACATGCATTACTGGACATGGGGTAGTACTGATGATTTACACGCATTAGTGTAGCCCGAGGTAGTACTGATTCTTTACATAGTTTCATAGTTTCATAGTTTAGTACTAGGCTATCTGCCCTGCGGCATTTGTAAGCCTAGCCATAGTGATGTGGCTTTTGCCACCCCATGAAATGGTACAAAAATGTACAGAATAAATTTAGAATACTGTGCCTCTGTCTAGTAGTGACACAATGAAGGTCCTCTTATATAATAGAATTAGTTTACTGTGCCCCTGTCTAGCAGTGACACAGATGTGACCCCTGGGGTAAACTTACGATCTCCCATCCACTCATCAAGATTTCTCTTGAAGAGAGTCAGTGAGGGGTTCTGCCTAATATGAACTGGGATCTTGTTCCAAAGCATGGGAAGCCTCTGGGTTATGAATCTATCCATCCAGCATGTCCTATTTATACTTGTGCCAAGGTTTAAGTCTTTAGCTCTCGTGATCCAGATGGATTTGGATTTTTTGAGATGGAGCATGTCCATCAGATCCTGATTGGACATGGCCTTGTACGTCAGGCAGAGATCACCTCTGAGCAGGCGGTATGCCACTGAATAGAGCTGAAGTTTCTTCAGTCTGGCAGAATAAGACATATGTTGGAGACCCTTGATCCTCTTGGTGAGGTACTTTTGTGGTCTCTCCAGCTGTTGCAAATGCCGGGTGAGGTACATACCAAATGGGGCATTGTACTCACTCATGGGTCTGATGAGGGAGGAGTATAGGGGTACAATGACATCCTTGGATCTGGATGTGAATCCCTTCATGATGAGGTGTGCAAGGTAGAATGTTTTTCTAACCACTTTGGCATCGTGGGTGTCAAATGAGAGGTCGCTGTCGACTTGGGTCTCTAGGTCTCCGATTACTTTTTCCGTACTCAGTGGGTTGCTGTCTACATGATAATTTGTGGGTACTTTGTTTTTCCCAAAGGGGATGACTATACATTTTTTGGCATTTAGTTTAAGGTCGTGACTCCAGCACCAGTTGTCCATTTCTGTGAGGCCTTTTTGTAGGTTGTATGTGTCCATTGGTGTATCGACTATGGCGCCTAGTTTGCAGTCATCTGCAAACTTTGTCAGCCACAACCCTCCCATGTTTGCTTTAACATCTGAGAAATAAATGCCGAACAAGAGTGGTCCCAGGACAGATCCCTGTGGGACACCACTTGTGACTGCCTTTGAGTCTGACATTGCTCCAGCGATTTTAACTTTATGGGTTCTGTCCTTTAGCCAGTTTGCAACCCATCTAGTGACATAGGGGTTTAAGTTTAAGCTGTTGACCTTATCTATGATGCCTGAGTGGGGTATTGTGTCGAAAGCCTTAGCCAAGTCCAGGTAGGCTGTATGGACTGCTTTGCCCTCATCAATGGCTCTAGTGACTGTTTCGAAAAAGTCAACCAGGTTCAAAAGGCAGGATCTGCCCTTTACAAAGCCGAACTGGGTGGGGTCAAGTGTCTGTAGGTCCCCTATGTCTCTGTTTATGAGTTCCATAATGATTCTTTCCATAGCTTTGCAGACCAGGCTGGTTATGCTTATGGGGCGGTAGTTCCCAGGGTCTGTAGAGGGACCCTCTTTGTGGAGTGGGAACACTGTTGCTGTACGCCAGTGTTCAGGTACATATCCTGTAGTAAGGCTAAGGTTAAATAGCCTGGGTAGTACTAATGATTTACATGCATTAGTGGAACCCGGGCTAGTAATAATGCTTTACATGTATTAATAGAGTCCGGGGTAGAGCCTGAGGTAGTATTGATGATTTACATTCTTTAGTGGAGCCAGAGTTATGACTGATGATCTACATGTATTTGTGGAGCCTGGGTTAATATTGATGATTTACATGAATTAGTAGAGTCCATGGTAGTTCTGATGATTTACATGCATTATTAGAGCCCGGGGTAGTATTGATGATCTACATGCATTAGTGACGTCCTGGGTAGTACTGATGATGTATATGCATTATAGGAGCATAGGGTACTATTGATGATCTACATGCACTAGTGTATGCTGGGGTAGTACTGATGGTTTACATGCATTAGTGGGGCCCGGGGTAGTACTGATGATTTCCATGCATTAGTGAAGCCTGGGTTAATACTGATGATTTACATGAATTAATGGAGTCTGGGGTAGTACTGATGATTTACATGCATTAGTGGAGCCTGGGGTAATACTGATGATTTACATGAATTAGTGGAGCCAGTGGTAGTTCTGATGATTTACATGCATTATTAGAGCCCAGGGTAGTATTGATAATCTACATGCATTAGTGACGTCCTGGGAAGTACTGATGATCTATATGCATTATAGGAGCATAGGGTACTATTGATGATCTACACACACTAGTGTATGCTGGGGTAGTATTGATGGTTTACATGCATTAGTGGGGCCCTGGGTAGTACTGATGATTTCCATGCATTAGTGAAGCCTGGGGTAATACTGATGATTTTTATGCATTAGTGCAGCCTGGTGTAGTACTGATGATTTACATGCTTTAGTGCAGCCAGAGGGTAGTACTAATGATCTGCATGCATTAGTGGAGTCCGAGTTAGTACGGATTATTTACAAGCATTACTGGAGTCCAGCATAGTACTGATGATTTACATACTTTCATGGAGCCCAGGTTAGTACTGATGCTTTACATGTATCATCAGAGCGAGGGGTACTACTGAAAAGCTATATGCATTAATGGATCCCAGGGTACTACTGATGATTTGCATGGATTAGAGGACCCCGGGTAGTACTGATGATTTACATGCAAACGTGGAGCCGGGATAGCACTGATGGTTTACATGCATTAGTGGAGCCTTGCATAGTACTGATGATTTAGTTGCATTAGTGGAGTATGGTGTAGTACTGATGATTTAGTTGCATTAGTGGAGCCCGGGGTAGTACTGATAATTTGCATACATTAGTGGAACCTGGGTAGTACTGAAGATTTACATGCATTAGTGCATTCTGGGATAGCATTCCCAATCTGCACACATTAGTGTAGGCTAGGGTAGTACTGATGTTTTACATGCATTAGTAGAGCCGTGGTACTACTGATGGAAGTACATGCATTACTGCAGTCCCCAGCTTGTTCTGATGATTTGCATGAATTAGTGGAGTCTGGGGTAGTACCGATGATTTACATGCATTATTCAAGCCCTTGGATAATATGGATGATCTACATTCATTAGTGGAGCCTGGGTAACATGCAATAGAACAGCCTGGGTAGTACTGTTGATTTACATGTATTAGTGGAGCCCAGGGTAGTACTGATGATTTACATGTATTATTGGAGCCAGAGGTAGTACTGATGATCTACATGCATTAGTGGAGCCTTGGGTAATAGGTTCATAGGTTCATAGGTTGGTACTGGGCTATCTGCCTGAAGGCATATATTAGCCCAGCCACATTGTGTGGTATTCACTGCCCCTTTAGTAGTTCCCTAGACCCTTGTACTAGCAGCTAGTATCCTTGGCCCCTATCTAGTAGTACTGTTGGTGTGATCCCAGGTGTGAACTTTCTGTTACCCATCCACTCACTAATACTGATGATTTACTTGAATTAGTGGAGTCCGAGGAAGTACTGATGATTTACATGCATTAGTAGAACCTGGGGCAGTACTGATGATCTATATGCATTAGTGCCATCCGGGGTTCCTGATAATCTACATGCATTAGAGGAGCCTTGGGTAGTATGATCATTTAGATGCATTAGTGTAGCTTGGGGAACTACTGATGATTTACATGCATTATTGTAGTTTTGGATAGTACTGATGATTTACATGTATTAGTGGAGCCTGGGGTAATATTGATGATTTGCTTGCATTAGTGGAGTTGGGGTAGAAGTGATGATTTACATGCACTACTGGAACTCGGGGTAGTATTGATGATTTACATTCATTAGAGTAGTCTGAGGTAATACTGGTGATTGGGATGCATTAGTCTAGCCACGGAGTACTGCTGATGATCTACATGTATTAGTAGAGCCCGGGGTAGTACTGATGATTTACATGCATTATTGGAGACCGGGGTAGAACTGATGCTTTACAAGCATTAGTGCAGTCCGTGGTATTACTGATGTTTCACATCTATTAATGGAACCCAAGGTAGTACTGATGATTTATATGCATTACTGGAGCCTGGGTAGTACTGATGACTTACATGCATTAGCGGAACCTGAGGTAGTACTGATGATTTACATGCATTACTGGAGCCTGGGGTAGTACTGATGATTTACATGCATTAGTGGGGACAGAGGTATTATTGATGAATAACATGCATTAGTGGAACCCAGTTTAGTATTGATGATTTACATGCATTAGTAGAGCCCAGAGTAGTACTGATGATCTACATGTATTAGTAGAGCTCAGGATAGTACTGATGATTTACACGCATTATTGGAGCCTGGGTAGTACTGATGACTTATTTGCATTAGTGGAACCTGGGGTTCAACTGATTATTTACATGCATTAGTGGAGCTAGGGGTAGTTCTGATGATTTATATACATTACTGGAGCCTGGGGTAGTACTGTTGATATATATGCATTAGTGGAACTCGAGGTAATACTGATAATCTACATCCATTACAGAAGCCTGGGTAATACTGA
Organism: Protopterus annectens; assembly: GCF_019279795.1. Lineage (NCBI taxonomy): Eukaryota > Metazoa > Chordata > Ceratodontiformes > Protopteridae > Protopterus > Protopterus annectens. The sequence goes on along the minus strand of NC_056743.1, from coordinate 364,231,558 downwards.
TGACTTACATGCATTAGTGGAGCCCAGTGTGGTATTAATTATTTACATGCGTTAATGGAGGCCAGGGAGTTGTACTGATGATCTACATGCATTAATGGTGTCCAGAGTAGTACTGATGATTTACATGCATTAGTGGAGCTTGGGGTAGTACTGATGCTTTACATGCATTAGTAGAGGGAGAGGTACTACTGATGATCTACATGCATTTGGGGATCCCAGGGTACTACTGATGATTTGCATGGATTAGAGGAGCCCTGGGAATTACTGATGATTTCCATGCATTAGTGGAGCTGGGCTAGTACTGATGGCTTATATGCATTAGTGGAGCCTTGGGTAGTACTGATGATTTAGATGCATTAGTGGATCCCGATGTAGTACTGATGATTTACATACATTAGTGGAGCCGGGGTAGTACTGATGATTTACATGCATTAGTGCAGCCTAGGGTGGTATTCATGATCTGCACATATTAGTGTAGGCTGGGGTAGTACTGATGTTTTACAAGCATTAGTGCTCACCACGGTGGTGCAGCGGTTAGCATTGCTGCCTCACAGCAAGAGGTTCTCTGGTTCGATCCTCAGCTGGGGTGCCTTCTGTGCATAGTCTGCATGTCCTCCCTGTGGTCGCGTGGGTTTCCTCCGGGTGCTCTGGTTTCCTCCCACATCCCATAGACATGCTGTAGGTGGATTGGACACACTAAATTGGCTCATAGGTGTGAGTGCGTGCGTGTGTGTGCCTTCTGTGAAAGGTTGGGCGCCGGGCTGGCAACTTGACACCGTAAAACTCCACTGCCAATCATGAGCGGACAGTGATCCGCTGTGGTGACCCCTAACCGGGAAAAGCTGAAAGAAGAAGAAGAAGTAGTGCTCGGGGTACTACTGATGATCTACATACATTAGTGGAGCCCGGAGTAGTACTGATGAAGTGCATGCATTAGTGCAGCTCTAGGCTTGTACTGATGGTTTGCATGCATTAGTAGAGTATGGGGTAGTACTGATGATTTACATACCTTTTTCAAGCCCTGGGATAATATTGATGATCTACATACATTAGTGTAGCCTGGGTAACACGCAATAGATGAGCCAGGGTAGTACTGATGATTTACATGCATTAGTTGAGTACAGGGTATTACTGATGCTTTACTGGAGGCTGAGATCATACTGATGATTTACATGCAATAGTGGAGCCATAGGTAGTACTGATGATCTACATGCATTAGTGGAATCTGGGTACTACTGATGAGTTACATGAATTAATTGAGCCTGGGGTAATACTGATCAGTTACATGCATTAGTGGAGCCAAGTACTGATGATCTACATGCATTAGTGTCATCTAGGGTAGTACTGATGATCTACATGCATTAGAGGAGCCTTTGGTAGTATAATGATTTACATGCATTAGTGTAGCCTATGGAACTACTGATGATTTACATGCATTATAGTAACGTGGGATAGTACTGATGATTTACATGTATTAGTAGAGCCTGGGGTAATACTGGCGATTTAATTGCATTAGTGGAGTTGGGGTAGTAGTGATGATTTATTTGCACTATTGGAACTCGGGGTAGTATTGATGATTTACATTCATTAGAGTAGTCTGATGTAATACTGGTGATTTAAATGCATTAGTCAAGCTGCCGAGTAGTACTGATGATCTACATGTATTAGTCGAGCCTGGGGTAGTACTGATGATTTACATGTATTAGTGGAGCCTGGTGTAATACTGATGGTTTACTTGCATTAGTGGAGCTGGGGTAGTAGTGATGATTTACGTGCACTATTGGAACTCGGGGTAGTATTGATGATTTACATTCATTAGAGTAGTCTCAGGTAATACTGGTAATTTAAAAGCATTAGTTAAGCCACGGGGTAGTACTGATGATCTACATGTATTAGTAGAGCCTGGGGTAGTACTTATGATTTACATATTAGTGGAGCCCGGGGTAGTACTCATGACTTATGTGCATTAGTGGAACTAGGGTAGTACTGATGAACTTCATTCATTATTGCAGCCCCGGACATGTATTGATGATTTGCATGCATTAGTGACTGTGGGGTAGTACTGATGATTTACATGCATTAGTAGAGCCTGGGGAAGTACTAATGATTTACAAGTATTAGTGTCGTCTGGGGTAGTACTGATGATCTATATGCATTAGAGCATGGGGTAGCATTGATGATTTACATGCATTAATGTAGCCTGGGGTAGTACGGATGGTGCACATGCATTAGTGGAGCCCGAGGTAGTACTGATGGTTTACATGCATTAGTGGACCCGGGGTAAGGCTGATGATTTACATGCAATAGTGGAACCTAGGGTAATACTGATGATTTAGATGAATTAGAGATTCCCAAGGTTGTACTGATGATTTACATGCATTAGTGGAGCCCATGGTAATACTGATGATGTGCATGCATTACTGGAGCCTGGGGTAATACTGATGATTTATATCCATTAGTGGATCCTGGTGTTGTACTGATGATTTACATGCTTTAGTGGAGCCAGAGGATAGTTCTGATGATTTACATGCATTAGTGGAGTCCAGGGTAGTACAGATGGTTTACATGCCGTAGTGGAGTCCGGGGTTGTACTGAAGATTTTCATGCATTCGTGGAGCTCAGGGTAGTACTTATGCTTTACATGCATTAGTGGAGAGTGGCTACTACTGATGATCTACATGCATTAATGGATCCCAGGGTACTACTGATGATTTGCATGGATTAGAGGAGCCCCGGGTAGTAATGATGATTTACATCCATTAGTGGAGCCGGTGTAATAGTGATGGTTTACATGCATTATTTTAGCCTTGGGTAGTACTGATCATTTAGATGCATTAGTGGAGCCTGAGGTAGTACTGATGATTTACATGCATTAGCTTAGCCCGAGGTAGTACTGATTCTTTACATACATTAGTGGAGCCTGGGTAGTACTGATGATTTACATGCATTAGTGGAACCCGTGGTAGTACTGATGATTTACATGTATTAATGGAGTCGTGGGTAATACTGATGCTTTACATGCTTTACTGGAGTCTGAGGTAGTACTGGTGATTTACATTCTTTAGTTGAGCTAGAGTTAGGACTGATGATCTACATGCATTAGTGGAGCCTGGGTTAATTCTGATGATTTACATGAATTAGTGGAGCCCGTGGTAGTTCTGATGATTTATATGCATTATTAGAGTCCGGGGTAGTATTGATGATCTACATGCATTAGTGGCGTCCGGGGTAGTACTGATGATCGATATGCATTAGAGGAGCATGGGGTACTATTGATGATCTACACACATTAATGTATGCTGGGGAAGTACTAATGGTTTACATGCATGATTGGGGCCCGAGGTAGTCCTGATGATTTGCATACATTAGTGGAGCCCGGGGTTGTACTGGTGATTTCCATGCATTAGTGGAACCTGGGTTAATACTGATGATTGACATGAATTAGTGGAGTCTGGGGTAGTACTGATGATTTACATGCATTAGTGGAGCCTGGGTTAATTCTGATGATTTACATGCATTAGTGGAGCCTGAGGTAATAGTGATGATCTGCATGCATTACTGGAGCCTGGGGTAATACTGATGATTTTTATGCATTAGTGGAACCTGGTGTAGTACTGATGATTTACATGAATTAGTGGAGTCTGGGGCAGTACAGATGATTTCTATGCATTAGTGGAGCCTGGGTTAATACTGATGATTTACATGAATTAGTGGAGTCTGGGGTAGTACAGATGATTTACATGCATTAGTGGAGCCTGGGGTAATACTGATGATTTACATGAATTAGTGGAGCCCGTGGTAGTACTGATGATTTACTTGCATTACTGGAGCCTGGGGTAATTCTGATGATTTTTATGCATTAGTGGAGCCTGGTGTAGTACTGATGATTTACATGCTTTAGTGGAGCCTGAGAGTAGTACTAATGATCTACGTGCATTAGCGGAGTCCGAGTTAGTACAGATTATTTACATGCATTACTGGAGTCCGGCTTAGTACTGATGATTTACATGCTTTTGTGGAGCCCAGGTGTATCAGATGATACTGATGCCTTACATGTATCAACAGAAGGTGGGGTACTACTGATGAGCTACATGCATTAATGGATCCCAGGGTACTACTGATGATTTGCATGGATTAGAGTACCCCTGGTAATACTGATGATTTACATGCAAAAGTGGAGCAGGGGTAGTACTGATGGTTTACAGGCATTAGTGGAGCCTTGCGTAGTACTGATGATTTATTTACATTAGTGGAGCATGAGGTAGTACTGATGATTTAGTTGCATTAGGGGAGTCAGAGGTAGTACTGTTGATTTACATACATTAGTGCATCCTGGGATAGTATTCCTAATCTGCACAGATTAGTCTAGGCTAGGGTAGTACTGATGTTTTACATGCATTAGTGGAGCGCGTGGTAGTACTGATGATTTACATGCAATAGTTTAGCTGTAGTACTACTGATGAAGAACATGCATTAGTGCAGTCCCCAGCTTGTTCTGATGATTTGCATGAATTAGTGGAGTCCGGGGTAGTACTAATGATTTACTTGCATTATTCAAGCCCTGGGGTAATACGGATGATCTACATTCATTAGTGGAGCCTGGGTATCATGCAATAGAAAAGTGTAGTACTGTTGATTTACATGCATTAGTGGAGCCCAGGGTAGTACTGATGATTTCAAGTATTATTGGAGCCAGAGGTAGTACTGATGATCTACATGCATTAGTGGAGCCTGGTATAATACTGATGATTTACTTGAATTAGTGGAGCCCAGGGTAGTACTGATGATTTACATGCATTAGTGGAGCCAGGGGTAGTACTGATGCTTTACATGCATTAGTGGAAGGCAGGGTACTACTGATTATCTACATGCATTCATTGATCCCAGGGTACTACTGATGATTTGCATGGATTAGAGGAGCCCTGGGTAGTACTGATGATTTCCCTGCATTAGTGGAGTCAGGGGTAGTACTGATGATTTTCATGCATTTGTGGAGCCTGGGGTAGTAATGATGCTTTACATGAATTAGTGGAGGGTGGGGTACTCTTGATGATCTACATGCATTAGTGGATCCCAGGGTACTACTAATGATTTGCATGGATTAGAGGACTTCTGGGTTGTGCTGATGATTTACAGGCATTAGTGGAGCCGGTGTAGTACTGATGGATCACATGAATTAGTGGAGCATTGGGTTGTACTGATGATTTAGATGCATTAGTGGTGCCCGATGTAGTACTGCTGATTTACATGCATCAGTGCAGTCTATGGTGGTATTCATGATCTGCACACATTAGTGTAGGCTGGGGTAGTACTGATCTTTTACATTCATTAGTGGTGCTCGGGGTACTACTGATGATCTACATATATTAGAGGAGCCTGGGGTAGTACTGATGAAGTACATGCATTAGCGCAGCTCTAGGCTTGTACTGATGGTTTGCATGCATTAGTGGATTCCGGGGTAGTACTGATGCTTAACATGCTTTACTGGACCCTGAGATAGAACTGATGATTTACATGCATTAGTGGAGCCAGAGGTAGTACTGATGATCTACATGCATTAGTGGAGCCTGGGTAATACTAATGAGTTACATGAATTAGTTGAGCCCGGGGTAGTACTGATGATTACATGCATTAGTGGAGCCCGGGGTTGTACTGATGATCTACATGCATTAGTGTCGTCTGGGGTAATACTAATGATCTACATGCATTAGAGGATCCTTTGGTAGTATGATGATTTACATGCATTAGTGTAGCCTGTGGAACTACTAATGATTTACATGCATTATTGTAATGTGGGATATTACTGAAGATGTACATGTATTAGTGGAGCCTGGGGTAATACTGATGATTTACTTGCATTAGAGGACTTGGGGTAGTAGTGATGATTTATGTGCACTATTGGAACTCAGGGTTCCGATATTGTTGATGATTTACATTTATTAGAGTAGTCTGAGGTAATACTGGTAATTTACAAGCATTAGTCAAGCCGCGGGGTAGTACTGATGATCTACATGTATTAGTAGAGCCTGGGGTAGTACTGATGATTTACATATTAGTGGAGCCCGCGGTAGTACTGATAATCTACATGTATTAGTGTCGTCTGGGGTAATACTGATGATCTATATGCATTAGAGGAGCATGGGGTAGCAATGATGGTTTACATGCATTAATGTAGCCTGGGATAGTACTGATGGTGCACATGCATTAGTGGAGCCCGAGGTAATACTGATGATTTACATACTTTAGTAGACCCCGGGGTAGGGCTGATGATTTACATGCATTAGTGGAGCCTAGGGTAATACTGATGATTTATATGAATTAGAGGATCCCAAGGTTGTACTGATGATTTACAGGCATTAGTGGAGCCTATGGTAATACTGATGATCTGCATGCATTACTGGAGCCTGGGGTAATACTGATGATTTACATGCTTTAGTGGAGCCAGGGGATAGCTCTGATGATTTACATGCATTAGTGGAGTCCGGGGTTGTACGGATGGTTTACATGCCTTAGTGGAGTCCAGGGTTGTACTGATGATTTACATGCATTCGTGGAGCCCAGGGTAGTACTTATGCTTTACATGCATTAGCGGAGGGCGGCGTACTACTGATGACCTACATGCATTAATGGATCCCAGGGTACTACTGATGATTTGCATGCATTAGTTGAGCCCAAGGTAGTTCAGATGATTTACATACATTAGTGCAACCGGGTAGTACTGATGATTTACATGCATTAGTGCAGCCTGGGATAGTATTCCCGATCTGCACACATTAGTGTAGGCTGGGGTAGTATGGATGGTTTACATGCCTTAGTGGAGTCCGGGGTAGTATTGATGATTTACATGTATTCATGGAGCCCAGGGTGGTACTTATGCTTTACATGCATTAGCGGAGTGCGAGGTACTACTAATGACCTACATGCATTAATGGATCCCAGGGTACTGCTGATGATTTGCATGGATTAGAGGACCCCGGGTAGTACTGATGATTTACATACATTAGTGGAACTGGCGTAGTACTGATGATTTACATGAATTAGTGGAGCCAGAGTTAGTACTGAAGATTTACATACATTAAAGGAGCCATGGGTAGTACTGATGATCTACATGCATTAGTTTTGTCTGGGGTAGTACTGAGGATCTACATGATTTAGATGAGCCTTTGGTAATAGTGATGATTTACGTGCACTACTGGAACTTTACATTCATTAGAGTAGTTTGAGGTAATACTGGTGATTTAAATGCATTAGACAAGCTGCAGGGTAGTACTGATGATCTACATGTATTAGTAGAGCATGGGCTAGTACTGATGATTTATATATGATCTACATGCATTATTGGAGACCAGGGTAGAACTGATGCTTTACATGCATTAGTGCAGCCCGAGGAAGTACTGATGTTTCCCATGTATTAATAGAACCTGAGGTAGTACTGATGATTTACATGCATTAGTGTAGCCTGGGGTAGTATTGATGGTTTACATCCATTAGCAGATCTCAGCATAGTACTTATGATTTACATATATTGGTGGAGACCAGGGTTATACTGATGATTTACATGAATTAGTGGAGCCTGAGGTAATACTGATGATCTGCATGCATTAATGCAGCTTGGGGTAATACTGATGATTTATATGCATTAGTCGATCCCGGTGTAGTACTGATGATTTACATGCATTACTGGAGCCTGATGATCTACATGCATTAGTGGAGTCTGGGGTAGTCCTGATCATTTACATGCATTACTGGAGCCTAAGGAAGTACTGACACTTGACAAGTATTAGTGGAGGGTGGGGTAATACTGATGATCTACATGCATTAGTGGATCCCAGGGTACTACTGATGATTTGCATGGATTAAAGGAGCCCCGGGTAGTACTGATGATTTACATGCATTAGTGGAGCCCGGGGTAGTACTGATGGTTTACATGCATTAGTGGAGCCTTGGGTATTACTGATGATTTAGATGCATTATTGGAGCTCGGGGTAGTACTGATGATCTACATGCATTAGTGGAGCCCCGGGGTAGTGTGATGATTTACATGCATTAGTGTAGTCTGGGGAACTACTGATCATTTTCATGCATTATTGTAATGTGGGACAGTATTCATGATTAACATGCATTAGTAGAGCCCGGGGTATTACTGATGATTTATATGCATTATTGGAGTTCTGGGTAGTAATGTTACTTTTCATGCTTTACCGGAGCCTGAGGTAGTACTGTTGATTTACATGCATTAGTGGAGCTAGAGGTAGTTCTGATGATCAACATGCATTAGTTAGCCTGAGTAACATGCAACTGGCGAGCCAGTGTAGTACTGATGATTTACATGCATTGGTGGAGCCCGGGGTAGTACTGATGATTTACATGTATTGGTGGAGTCCGGGGTAGTACTGGTGCTTTACATGCATTAGTGGAGCATTGGGTATTACTGATGATTTAGATGCATTAGGGGAGTACGAGGTAGTACTGATGATTTACATGCATTAGTGGAGCCTGAAGTAGTATTCATTATCTGCATGCATTAGTGTAGTCTGGGGTAGCACTGATGTTTTGCATGCATTATTGGAGCTCAGGGTTGTACTGAGGATCTACATGCATTAGTGGAGCCCCAGGGTAGTATGATGATTTACATGCATTAGTGTAGTCTGGGGAACAACTAATGATTTTCATGCATTATTGTAGAGTGGGATAGTACTGATGATGTACATGTATAAGTGGAGCCAGAGGTAGTACTGATGATCATACATTAGTGGAGCTCTGGGTAGTACTGATGATTTACATGCATTAATGGTGCCTGGGGTAGTACTGATGATTTACATGCATTAGTGGAGCCCGGGGTAGTACTGATGATCTACATGCATTAGTGGAGCCCCAGGGTAGTATGATGATTTACATGCATTAGTGTAGTCTGGGGAACTACTGATGATTTTCATGCATTATTGTAGAGTGGGATAGTACTGATGATTTACATGCATGAGTGGAGCCAGAGGTAGTACTGATGATCATGCATTAGTGGAGCTCGGGGTATTACTGATGATTTAAATGCATTAGTGATGCCAAAGGTAGTACTGATGATTTACATGCATTAGTGGAGCCCGGGGTAGTACTGATGATCTACATGCATTAGTTTCGGCTGGGGTAGTACTGATGATCTGTATGCATTAATGGAGCCTGGGGTAGTATTGATGATCTACATGCATTAGTGTAGCCTGGGATAGTACTGACAGTTTACATGCATTAGTGGAGCGGGGGTAGTACTGATGATTTGCATACATTAGTGGAGGCCGGGGTAGTACTAATGATTTACATGCATTAGTGGAGCTCAAGGTAATACTGATGATCTACATGCATTACTGGAACCTGAGGTAATACTGATGATTTATATACATTAGTGGAGCACGGCGTGGCACTGATGATTTACATGCATTAGTGTAGCCTGGGGTAGTACTAATGGTGTACATGCATTAGTGGAGCTCGAGGTAGTACTGATGATTTACATACATTAGTGGACCCCGGGGTTGGGCTGGTGATTTACATGCATTAGTGTTGCCTAGGGTAATACTGATGATTTAGATGAATTAAAGGATTCCAGGGTTGTACTGATGATTTACATGCATTAGTGGAGCCCGTGGTAATACTGATGATCTGCATGCATTACTGGAGCCTGGGGTAATACTAATATGCATTAGTGGAGCCTGTTGTAGTTCTGTTGATTTACATGCTTTAGTGGAGCCAGGGGTAGTTCTGATGATTTACTTGCATTAGTGGAGTCCAGGGTTGTATGGATGATTTACATGCCTTAGTGGAGTCCGAGGTAGTACTGATGATTGGCATGTATTTGTGGATCCCGGGGTAGTACGTATGTTTTACATGCATTAGCGGAGGGTGGGGTACTACTGATGACCTACATATATTAATGGATCCCAAGGTACTACTGATGATTTGCATGGATTAGAATATCACGGGTAGTACTGATGATTTACATGCAATAGTGGAGCCGGGGTAGTATTGCTGGTTTACATGCATTAGTGGAGCCGTGGGTAGTACTGATGATTTAGATGCATTAGTGGAGCCCGGGGTAGTACTGATGATTTACATGTATTGTGTAGGCAGAGGTAGTACTGATGATCTACATGCATTAGTGGAGCCTGGGGTAATTCTGATGATTTACATGATATAGTGGAGCCAGAGGTAGTACTGATGATTTACATGCATAAGTGGAGCCATGGGTAGTACTGATGATCTAGTTTCATCCGGGGAAGTACTGAGGATCTACATGCATTAGAGGAGCCTTGGTTAGTATGATGATTTACATGCATTAGTGTAGCCTAGGGAACTACCGATGATTTAAATGCATTATTGTAACGTGGGATAGTACTGATGATTTACATGTATTAGTTTAGCCTGGGGTAATACTGATGATTTACTTGCATTAGTGGAGTTGGGGTAGAAGTGATGATTTACATACACTGCTGGAACTTGGGGTAGTATTTATGATTTACATTCATTAGAGTAGTCTGAGGTAATACTGGTGATTTACTTGCATTAGTCAGGCCGCGGGGTAGTACTGATGATCTACATGTATTAATAGAGCCTGGGGTAGTACTGATGATTTACATGCATTAGTGGAGCCAGAGGTAAACGGAAGATCTACACGCATTAGTGGAGCCCGGGGTAGTACTGATAATTTACATGCATTATTGGAGACCGGGGTAGAACTGATGCTTTACATGCATTAGTGTAGCCTGAGGAAGTACTGATGTTTCACATGTATTAATAGAACCTGAGGTAGTACTGATTATTTTCATGCATTAGTGTAACTTGGGGTAGTATTGATGGTTTACATCCATTTGCAGATCTCAGCGTACTACTTATGATTTACATACATTGGTGGAGCCCGGGGTAATACTGATGATTTACATGAATTAGAGGAGCTCAAGGTAATACTGATGATCTGCATGCATTACTGGAGCCTGGGTTAATACTGATGATTTTAATGTGTTAGTCAATCCCGGTGTAGTACTGATGATTTACATGCATTAGTGGAGCCTGATGATCTACATGCATTAGTGGAGTCCAGGGTAGTCCTGATTATTTACATGCATTAGTAAAGTCGAGAGTAATACTGATGATTTACATGCATTACTGGAGCCTGGGGTAGTACTGACGCTTTACAAGTATTAGTGGAGGGTGGGGTACTACTGATGCTCTACATGCATTAGTGGATCCCAGGGTACTACTGATGATTTGCATGGATTAAAGGGGTACTGGGTAGTACTGATGATTTACATGCATCAGTGGAGCATGGGGTAGTACTGATGGTTTACATGCATTAGTGGAGCCTTTGGTATTACTGATGATTTAGATGCATTATTGGAGCTTGGGGTAGGACTGATGATCTACATGCAGTAGTGGACCCCCGGGGTAGTATGATGATTTACATGCATTAGTGTAGTCTGGGGAACTACTGATCATTTTCATGCATTATTGTAGTGTGGGATAGTACTGATGATTTGCATGCATTAGCGGAGCCTGGGGTAGTACTGATGATTTATATGTATTATTGGAGTTCGGTGTAGTACTGTTACTTTACATGCTTTACTGGAGCCTGAGGTAGTACTGTTGATTTACATGGATTAGTGGAGCCAGAGTTAGTACTGATGATCTACATGCATTAGTGGAGCCCAGGATAGTACTCTAAATTTACATGCATTAGTGGAGACCGGGGTAATACTGATGATCTACATGCATTAGGTTTGTCTGGGGTAGTACTGATGATCTATATGCATTAATGGAGCATGGGGTAGTATTGATGATCTACACGCATTAGTGTAACCTGGAGTAGTACTGACAGTTTATATGCATTAGTGGAGCATGAGGTAGTACTGAAGATTTGCATACATTAGTAGAGCCCGGGGTAGTACTGATGATTTACCTGCATTAATGGAGCTCGAGGTAATACTGATGATCTACATGCATTACTGGAGCCTGGGGTAATACTGGTGATTTGTATGCATTAGTGGAGCCCGGTGTGGTACTGATGATTTACATGCATTAGTGGAGCCAGGGGGTAGTACTGATGATCTACATGCATTAATAGAGTCTGAGGTAGTACTGATGCTTTACATGCATTAGTGGAGGGTGGGGTACTACTGATGATCTACATGCATTAGTGGATCCCAGGATACTACTGATGATTTGCTTGGATTAGAGGAGCCCCGGGTAGTACTGATGGTTTACATGCATTAATGGAGCCTTGGGTAGTACTGATGATTTAGGTGCATTACTGGAGCCAGAGGTAGTACTTATGATTTACATACATTAGTGGAGCCGGGGTAGTACTGATGATTTACATGCATTAGTGCAGCCTGGGGTCCTATTCATTATCTGCACACATTAGTGTAGGCTGAAGAAGTGCTGATGGGTTACATGCATTAGTGGGGATTGGGGTACTACTGATGATCTATGCGCATTAGTGGAGCCCGGGATAGTACTGATTATTTACATGCATTAGTAGTGCCGGTGAAGTACTGATGAAGTACATGCATTAGTGCAGTCCCTAAGCCAAGGGGTGCACTAATGCATGTACTTCATCAGTACTACCCCGGCACCACTAATGCATGTAAATAATCAGTACTATCCCGGGCTCCACTATTCATTGTAGATCATCAGTAGTAGTGCACTAATGCATGTAGATCATCAGTATTACCCCAGGGCTTGAAAAATACATGTAAATCATCAATAGTACTCCGGACTACACTAACGCATGCAAATCATCAATACAAGCCGTACTGATGATTTGCAGGCATTAGTGTAGTCCGGAGTAGTACTGAAAATTTACATGTATTTTTCAAGCCCTGGGGTAATACTGATGATCTACATGCATTAGTGTAGCCTGGGTAACATGCAATAGACGAGACAGTGTAGTACTGATGATTTACATGCTTTACTGGAGCCCGCGGTAGTACAGATGATTTACATGTATTGGTGGAGTCCGGGGCAGTACTGATGCTTTACATGCATTAGTGGAGCCTTGGGTATTACTGATGATTTAGATGCATTAGTGGAGTACGATATCTTATGTAGGAGGGCCAGTTTGAAGGAGATTGGAGACTGTAAAGTGGTGAGTGGAGAAAGTGTGGTTAGGCAGCATAGGATGGTGGTTTGTAGGATGAGGTTGGTGATCAAGAAGAGGAGGAGGAGGAGTGTGAGGGCAGCACCAAGGATCAAATGGTGAAAATTGAAAAAGGGTAATTGTGAGGTGGAATTCAGGGATGAGTTAAGCCAGGCACTGGGTGGCAGTGAAATAGCTGGGTAACTACAGCAGAGCTAGTAAGGGAGATGGCTAGAAAGGTGCTTGGTATCACATCTGGACAGAGGAAGGATGATAAGGAGACATGGTGGTGCAATGAGGTAGTACAGGAGAGTATGCAGAGAAAGAGGTTGGCAAAGAAGAAGTGGGATTGTCAGAAAGATGAAGAAAGTAGACAGGAGTATAAGGAGATGAGGTGCATGGCAAAGAGAGAGGTGGTGAAGGCTAAGGATAAGACATATGAAGAGTTGTATGAAAGGTTGGACACTAAGAAAGGAGAAAAGGACCTGTACTGATTGGCTAGACAGAGGTACCGAGCTAGAAAAGATGTGCAGCAAATAAAGGATAATGAGGGAAACATACTCACAAGCAAGGAGAGTGTGTTGAGGAGATGGAAAGAGTACTTTGAGGGGTTGATGAATGAACAGAATGAGAGGGAGAAAAGGTTGGATGATGTAGGGATAGTAAATCATGAAGTACAACGGATTAGCAAGGAGGAAGTAAGGATAGCTATGAAGAGAATGAAGAATGGAAAGGCTGTTGGCCCAGATGACATACCTGTGGAAGCATGGAGGTGTTTAGGTGAAATGGCAGGGGAGTTTTTAACCAGATTGTTTAATAAAATCTTGGAAAGTGAGAGGATGCCTGAGGAATGGAGAAAAAGTGTTTTGGTACCGATTTTTAGGAATAAGGGTAATGTGCAGAGCTGTAGTAACTACAGAGGGATTAAATTGATCAGTCACAGCATGAAGTTATGGGAAAGAGTAGTGGAAGCAAGGTTAAGAAGGGAAGTGATGAATAGCAATCAGCAGTATGGTTTCATGCCGAGAAAGAGCACTACAGATGTGATCTTTGCTCTGAGAGTGTTGATGGAGAAGTACAGAGAATGTCAGAAGGAGTTGCATTGTGTTTTTGTAGACTTAGAGAAAGCATATGACAGGGTGCTAAAGAGAGGAGTTGTGGTATTGTATGAGGAAGTCAGGAGTGTCAGAAAAGTATGTAAGAGTGGTACAGGATATGTACGAGGGTAGTGTGACAGCGGTGAGGTCTGTGGTGGGAGTGACAGATGCGTTTAAGTTGGAGGTGGGGTTACATCAAGGATCAGCTCTGAGCCCTTTCTTATTTGCAATGGTGATGGACAGGTTGACAGACAAGATCAGACAGGAGTCCCCGTAGACTATGATGTTTGCAGATGACATTGTGATCTGTAGTGAGAGTAGGGAACAGGTGGAGGAGACCCTGGAGAGATGGAGATATGCTCTAGAGAGAAGAGGAACAAAGGTCAGCAGGACTAAGAATATATGTGTGTGAATGAGAGGGAGGATAGAGGAATGGTGAGGATGCAAGGAGTAGAGGTGGCAAAGGTGGATGAGTTTAAATACTTGGGGTCAATAGTTCAGAGTAACGGTGAGTGTGGAAGAGAGGTGAAGTAGAGAGTACAGGCAGGATGGAGTGGGTGGAGAAGAGTGTCAGGAGTGATTTGTGACAGACAAGTACCTGTAAGAGTGAAAGGGAAGGTCTACAAGAGGGTAGTGAGACCAGCTATGTCATATGGGTTGGAGACAGTGGCATTGACAAAAAGGCAGTAGTTTGAGCTGGATGTGGCAGAATTAAAGATGTTAAGATTTGCACTGGGTGTGACAAGGGTGGACAGGATTAGGAATAAGTATATTAGAGGGTCAGCCCGGGTTGGAAGGTTTGGAGACAAAGCCAGAGAGGCACGATTACGTTGGTTTGGACATGTGCTGAGAAGGGATGCTGAGTATATTGGGAAAAAGATGCTAAGGATGAAGCTACTAGGTAACAGGAAAGAAGGAAGGCCTAAGATAAGGTTTATGGATGTGGTGAGAGAGACATGTGGGTGGTTGGTGTGACAGAGCAAGATGCAGAGGACAGGAAGAAATGGACGGGATTTTAGCAATTTCGGGGGGCACGAGAAAATG